>NC_079215.1:46225850-46443188 GCF_029633865.1 Lampris incognitus | reverse complement strand
AGAAGAAGAAGAAGAAGACGGAAAGAGAATAGCGAGTTAAGAGATGCAAACAACGGCGGCAAGGGGTGAAGAAGAACTCAACGTAGATGGCCTTGTTAAGATATCGTTACCTGTGGTCTAGTAGTGATCCTGTACAAAGACAATAGTTCAATGCTAGCCTTTACTTTATTAATACCCGTGGGGAAATTCTCCTTCTGCGTTTTAACCCAGTGGGCAGCCGCCCTGCAGGGGGAGGTGGGGGGCAACCCCAGTCCTTCTTTCCACTGCCTCAGTCAGGGGCACATTAACATGCATGTCTTTTGATCGGAGCCCCCCCCCCGAGGAAACCCACCGCCGACACGGGGAGAACATGCAAACTCCACACAGAGGATGACCCCCCCCCAAGGTTGGACAACCCCGGGGTTCGAACCCAGGACCTTCTCGCTGTGAGGCGACAGCGCTAACAAACTGCGCCACCGTGCCGTCTACAAATTGAGAACGCTTCACGAATTTGCGTGTCATCCTTGCGCAACGGCCATGCTGATCCTCTTAATCATCCATGCTTAATCATCTTATCACGCATGCGTATATAAAGTAACTTGCTTTAGCCGTCTCATATTTATCTGAGCACTCATTGCACTCCTCACTTCTTTGCACTATTTGTTTCTCGTTTACAGTTCGAGGAAACGGGGTTTCAGCTCTGTATAGTCATTCCTTGTATGTGTTCGTGAAGACTGACGCGTTGTTATGACGTGTAAGTACACTGGGAGCCACTACACCGGAACCACATTCTTTGCATGTGCAAACATAGTTGGCCAATAAAGACAATTCTGATTCTGATGTTGCCATTGTCTCCCACTTTTTCATAAAAACAGTTGGTTTGACTTGGGAGTCTGGATAGCATAGCGGTCAATTCCATTACATACCAACACGGGGATCGCCGGTTCGAATCCCCATGTTACCTCTGGCTTGGTCGGGCGTCCCTATGGACACAATTGGCCGTCTCTGCGGGTGGGAAGCCGGATGCGGGTATGTGTCCTGGTCGCTGCACTAGCGTCTCCTCTGGTTGGTCAGGGGGCTTGTTCGGGGGGCTGGGGGGGATAGCGTGATCCTCCCACACGCTACGTCCCCCTGGCAAAAGTCCTCACTGTAAGGTGAAAAGAAGCGGCTAGCGACTCCACGTGTATCGGAGGAGGCATGTGGTAGTCTGCAGAGGGGGTGGAGCAGCGACTCTGACGGCTTGGAAGAGTGGGGTAATCGGCCAGATAGAATTGGGGAGGAAAAGGGGAGAAATAAATAAGAAAAAAACATTTGCATTTTGACTTATTTTGCTGGAAATGTTAAAATGTGTTTATGTGTTAGTAAAGAATTTGAAGATTTTACGCTCAAATTAAAACGGGTCCAGCAGGAGATGAGGTGTGCTGATGTTGCGGGGTTCACACTTCATCTTGTGAGTCAAGAAGACAGTATTCTGACAGAGGACAAAGCATAAAAAATAATGTTATCCTGAAGTGGATAATCTGAGAGAGTAGTGAGGAAGAGATGGGGACAAAAACGTTGGCCCGGCGGTGAGTCAGAGGGTCGGAAAAGAGAAGAGGAGGAGGAGGAGGACGAGATAAAGGAGGGGAAAGGTCTGGACGACAAAAGGGCCATTTCTGTAGTGGCATGGCATTTGCGTTGTCAGACAGAGAATGAAAAGCTACACACATGGGCAACCGCTCTTAATAAGCACACGCACACACACACACACACATACTACACAAACACACGAACACAAAGGAAGGAAGCAGTGGCGGCGCTGGGATCCCACGGTGAGAGTGAACGGAAGGCCGCAGCCGGTTTGAAGCGGCCAGGCTCCGAGGTCTTCCTCCGGACACAAGGCTGGCTGTAGGTGGCACTGTAGCACTGTAGAAAAACCACTGGGCTGACTCACAGGCTCAACACACACACACACACACACACACACACACACACACACACACACAGTCATCACTTATACACACGCACACAAACACACACACACGCACACACACACTCATCACTTATACACACACGCACACACACACATAAATGCATGCGTACGATAACGCATGCTTAACTCACAAGGACACACATGACGTGACACCGCTACCGACAGAGACACGCTGCCGCGCTAAACAGTCAAATGAACACACAGCAAAGTGTGAAATTAGCAGAAGTTTGTATGTGTGTGTGTGTGTGTGTGTGTGTGTGTGTGTGTGTGTGTGTGTGTGTGTGTGTGTGTGTGTTTATGCCTTCTATTCTGAGAGTGATACGGTAGGCTTCATGTTGCCATGTCTTTCCAACCTGCACCGTTCCGAAAGACACAGGACACATGTAGCATATGGCATTAATACATATCTGATGCCTCGCTCTTCCTCGCCTTCCTCATTGCCCGCCGTCTCTCTCTCTCTCTCTCTCTCTCTCTCTCTCTCTCTCTCTCTCTCTCTCTCTCTCTCTCTCTCTCTCTCTCTCTCTCTCTCTCTCTCTCTCCTTGATAGTTTTGCAATGTCACTGGATAACAATGTGGAGAATATTTGCTTTGTATCTGCGTCCTAACACTAGGACGCAGGACACACACACACACACACACACACACACACACACACACACACACACACACACACACACACACACACACACACACACACCTGTAGGCTGGAAACTGTGATAAAAGCCTGCAGGTTACCTCACTGTTTTCTGTCTTGTCTTTCTGATGTTTAATTTTTAATGCTTATTCTCTTTGATTCTGTTGAGGTCGGTGTGTTGGAGAGATCTCCCCCCCGCCCCTTTTTTTCTCCCCCAATTAAACTTGGCCAGTTACCCCACTCTTCCGAGCCGTCCCGGTCCGCTGCTCCACCCCCTCTGTCGATCCGGGGAGGGCTGCGGATTACCACATGCCTCCTCCGATACATGTGGAGTCGCCAGCCGCTTCTTTTCACCTGACAGTGAGGAGATTCGCCAGGGGGACGTAGCGCGTGGGAGGATCACGCTATTCCCCCGCCCCCCCCCCGAACAGGCGCCCCACATCTGGCTTCCCACCCGCAGACACAGCCAGTTGTTGCAGTGCACAGTGCAACAATCGGCCGTGTCTGCGTGTATGTGGGCCATGTGTAGGGACGAGCCGGAGGTAACACGGGGATTCGAACTGGCGATTCCCGTGTTGGCTACCTGGACTCACCTCACTTTTATTTTCCTTATTGGTTTAACATTTGTGTGTTGTATTTTACTTGTTTTGTTTTTCTATAAGGTCTCTCTCCCCGCCAGCCGCCCGATGACTGCTGGGATAGGCTCCAGCATCCCCGCGACCCTGAGAGCAGGATAAGCGGTTCGGATAATGGAGGGATGTTTTTTTATGAAAAAAAAAGGAAGAAAAAGCTAAAAAAAACCCATGTAAACACTAATCCACACACGCGCGCGCGACCCTCATGTCAGATAGCACCGCAGCTGTTTAAAGTGTAACTGTATGCAGCATGTCACGTCTACCCGCTGACACCCTAAAAACACACACACACCCACACACACACCATATTGTAGCGAATTCGAGGGGCAGTCCGGGAACCACCACAGCTGGGACGCGACCCCGTGTTCCCCACTCCGTAAGCGACAACGTTAACCAGTGGACTAAAGGGTCCTACCCGTTAGTCAATGACCAACGTGTCTACTTATTCATGCACGTTACAATATGCATTTACACTGTAACACACACACACACACACACACACACACACACACACACACACACACACACAATAAAATAACATTTAGGAAAAAACAAAAACAAAAAAAACTTTGCCACAGAGATCCAGAGAAGAAGGAGAAGAAGGAGAAGAAGGCGAGGTAATAAGAAAGACCAGCTGACAGCAAGACATGCTGACGCAGAGGGCTGGTCCCTGCCCAAGCCTTGAGAGCTGTGTTCACAGGCTCGGAGTGCTCTTCGAGTGCTCCGCTGCATTGACTAAAGGAAGGTTGCGGGAATAGATGACTGGCTCTGGGCTGTACACACAGCCGGAACACATGCAACCGCAGCACTTCCTCAACACTTTTACTCCGTAACACTTGCAAATACATCACATCTGCAGGCAGGAGATGTGTGAACGCGCATGCGTGTGTGCGCGTGAATGTGTGTGCGCGCGTACATGTGTAGGTATGTTTGTACATGGATTTCAATTTACTTTGAAGTATGAAATCCCAGTTAAAAAAGAAGTTGGAGTCTTTGATACAGATTAGATGTGCTGGAGGAGAGTCATGCAACAGCTCGCACCGTCTATACACTCTTCTGTGATCATGTTTCTGTGTTATATATATATATATATATATATATATATATATATATATATATATATATATATATAGCTGTGACTGGCTAAGAATGGAATACCTGAGAATCATTGTGACAGGGAAACAGAATAGGTTCCATTCAAAAACATATAAGTAGGGTCGTGCGTCTCCACAGACACCGTGTCTGTGGGTGGGAAGCTGGATGTGGGTGTGTGTCCTGGTCGCTGCGCTAGCGCCTCCTCTGGTGGGTCGGGGCGCCTGTCCATGGAGGAGGGGGAACTGGGTGGAATAGCGAGCTCCTCCCACGCGCTACGTCCCCCCCTGGTGAAACTCCTCACTCTCAGGTGAAAAGAAGCGGCAGGCGACTCCACATGTATCGGAGGAGGCATGTGGTAGTCTGCAGCCCTCCCCGGATCGGCAGAGGGGATGGAGCAACTACCGGGACGGCCCGGAAGAGTGGGGTAATTGGCCGGATACAATTGGGGAGAAAAAGGGGGGAAATAAAAAAAAAAGATAAGCTAGTGAGTGGTCAGCACTGTTGCCTCACAGCAAAAGGGTCCTCATTTCAATTGCAGCCCACCTGTTTGAAGGGTTCATGTTCCCCCATTTTTGTGTGGCTTTCCTCCCATGGGCCACAGACATGCATACCAGGTGAACTAATATACTGCCCATATGGTATGAATGGCGTGTGAGGACTGTGTGTATGTGGTCCCTGTGATGGACTGGTGGCCTGTCCAGGGTGTCTCCATATCTTCTGCCCAATGCATGCTGACATAGACTCCAGCCCCCAGGATCCTGAATTACATTAAACCAGAATGGAGTATGGATGGATGGAGGGATCAATGGAAACTTTTTTTTTTTTTTGCTCACAATCACCCATTTGCTGAGGTCTCCTGCTTGAGGGAAAATGGTTGGTGTACCTCACCCTGGTCTGTCCTTTCCATGAATTTTCTTGTCTCACACATCAGTGCTTACTTTTGTATGACTCAGCATTAGGCTCATGTTGTTAAAGTCGTGCGCTTCATTTAAAACAGCTTACGTCTCTCTTTTTTGCCCTCCCTCCAACTCATCCACTCTATTCCTGACATTCCAGACCTTAATCCTGCCTCCCAATACACACACACACACACACACACACACATGCACACATGCACACACATTCACACACACACTCCATATACCTCCTGATACCTGGATATTATTATCCACCACCACTCTCCATGCCTCCATACTTAACCTCCAGCTACCTGTGTGTGTGTGTGTGTGTGTGTGTGTGTGTGTGTGTGTGTGTGTGTGTGTGTGTGTGTGTGTGTGTGTGTGTGTGTGTGTGTGTGTGTGTGTGTGTGTGTGTCTTTCCGTCTCCAATCCACTGCATTTTCACGTTCAATCCACTATATCTGTCCTATCCTCGTAATTATTCTTCTTCCTCCACCCCCTTCTTTGGGCCTGTCCCTCCATTCCGCCACCTATCTGTCCACTCCTCTCCACCCCCCCCCCCCCCGTTGAATCCATATTCATGTAATTTCTATATGGCAGCCCAGGGCTGCTGTTAGGGACTGTTACTTTGTGTTAGAGGTCTTGAAAGCCTGCCTGATTTACAGTAATAACTTGGGATATATCCAGAAATGCCATTATCGGAGCACATGTGCACGCTTGTGCACATGCACACACACACACACACACACACACACACACGCACACATGCACACAAGCACAGAAACAAGAGCACAGACACAGCTGTTTTCTTTGCCTCATAGCTCCCTTCCCTTCTCAATCTTCCTTCCAATTTCAATGTTTTCCTTAGGCCTCACGTTTTGCAACAATCAGGCTTACATGCTGCAAAAAAGTCTATTAATAGAATGGTTGGAGCTCTGCATGTGTATGCAAAATAAATGTGTGTGTGTGTGTGTGTGTGTGTGTATATGCACACACATATGTATGTATTTATATGTGTATATATGTATCTATCTATCTATCTATCTATCTATCTCTATCTATCTATCTATCTATCTATCTATCTATCTATCTATCTATCTATCTATCTATCTATCTATCTATCTATCTATCTATCTATCTATCTATCTATCTATCTATCTATCTATCTATCTATCTATCTATCTATAATCCAGTGAGTCAAGTAAATTCTTTATGAGACAGTACAAGCCTCTTTCATGCAATAAGCAATCATCAACTGTCAATAGAGCTACACGGGAAAGAACATACTATTTACTGCCTCGTCATGCATACCAGATGCACACCGTCCAATGGGGAAGTGTTGATGCTAGATCCAACGGGGTGTAGGCACGGACGTGGCCGTGATTGGCTGTTGCGTCGGCCAATAGACAATGCGGAACCTCGAATCGCACTGAGGGCCAGACCGACAGATAGAGCAATAGTTGGGGCAAATGAAGTTAACATTAGTTAGCTAGCCATAGCAATAGCGGTAAGGTTAGGATTAGGGTTAGGGCTAGGGTTACAGTACGACCTGGCAATGTTAAGGTCAGTTGTAACCTAGCTAGCTAAATGTTTCAGTGCACATCGTTTGTTTCAAGTCAGTGCGCTTCGGGGTTCCGCGCTGTCTGTTGGCCGACGCAACAGCCAATCACGGCTACTTCCGTGCCTACACCCAGTTGGATCTAACATCAACCATGGGGAAGGGAGAGGTGCGACGTTCAAAAATTCAAAAACACGTGATCGCTAACGGTCCAATGGGGAGGGGGATTTGTGCGGAGTTGTCTGGAGTTGGGGTTTGTCTGTTGGCATGATTTATTTATAATTACAAAATAGGTGCTTATACCAATGTCTGCAACTGCTGGCCAATTCATTCCTGTTATCCAATGTGGACATTTCTGGTTTGCAAATGATAAATTATTTTTCAGTTAGACATAGATTGCACATTTTACTACTGGTTGACTATGCTTTGTTTTTTGAGAGGATTATCCAGGTGGTTGAATAATTAATGTTTCTGCCCGCCAATGACCAAATAAAGATGTTACATTCTTTAAACGGTTGTTTCTAAAGCTACACGTGGGTGCATTAAACCTCTTTTTGAACGTTCCCTCTGTTAGACCGGCGTATGTCTTTATTTTGCCGTTGTCATCTCTCATCACCGTAGCTTGGTAAATAACTTTCTTCGTCTGGCATTTTCCTTTAAGGGGGCATGAGTGTTGCATACGGCAGTTGCAGTTGGGGGAGTCCGGTTGTGATGAAGGTGTCATTGATTTGTTCATATTTCTTGTGTTATGGGATGATATTATTTGTTGATAGTAAGGCATGCAGCTGTAACTCATTTTGATGGTGTTCCTATTGAATATCTCCCTCAGTTGATTGTCCTGGGTAAAGCACTTAACCAGAAGTACAAAAAACAGCCTACCAATGTTTGTGGACAGGGTAACGCTATAGGGTAGGTTGTACCAGGTGATATTTCGTGTTCTGCTACGTTTGTTGATTTGATTTGCTGGCAGTCAGTGTGTAATTGTTGGTTCAGGGGCGTAACTACCATATATGCAGGGTAAGCAGCTGCATAGGGGCCCGTGATGATTTGGGGCACGCCCTGTACGGCCGAATATGGCCAAAGCAGGCAGCGCAACTGCACTGAGCCCAGCCCACGGAGGTGAAGGGGCCGGTGGAGCGAGCCTTATATACCCGCAAAATTGGGGGGTGAGAAAAACCTTCGAGGATACTCGACGGAGGACGGTGAAAGGGCATTTCGATGAACTTTGTCAAGACGGACGTTTAGCAGACGCAGAGTGATTAACTTTTTGAGCAAGTAAGCAAGTTGTGTGATATTTACAAAAATGATATCACCTCAGCATGCAACTCGTGTCACTCCGTGTTTGTTTGAATATCTCAAACGCCAATATGGTGATCGTGGACAACAACTGCATCGCTGCAAGCCTTGGGGAAGTCTTTACATGTTTAACATTTTCAGGGACTGTTGCAACTGCAGAACAATCTTTTTCAAAACTGAAGCTCATCAAGTCGTATCTGAGGAGCGCAATGGGACAGGCCCGTTTATCTGGAGTCGCCACGCTCTCAGTTGAGAATGCTCGTGCCCGCCAGCTGAATCTTAATGGTTTAATTGACGACTTCGCACAGCGAAAAGCCAGGAGAGTGCGTCTATGATGTAAATAGAACTTATTTATTATTTATTTGACTTGTCAATGTGCGGTGCTTATGTACGTGTTGGTGTGCTGTCACTATTATGTTTTCGTCTGTGTTTAGAGGTGTGCTGTCACCAATATGTTTAAGTAGGCCTATGTGTTGGTGCGCTGTTACCATTATGTTTATGTAGACTTATGTGTTGGTGTGCTGTCATTATGTTTTCATCTATGTTTAGAGGTGTGCTGTCACCATAATGTTTATGTAGGCCTATTTTTTTTGTTTGTCTGGAGTCGTCACGCTCTCAATTGAGAATGCTCGTGCCCGCCAGCTGGATCTTAATGGCTTAATTGACGACTTCGCACAACGAAAAGCCCGGAGAGTGCGCCTATGATGTAAGTACAACTTATTTATTATTTATTTGACTTGTTGATGTGTGGTGCTCATATACGTGTTGGTGCACTGTTACCATTATGTTTATGTAGGCCTATATGTTGGTGTGCTGTCACCATTATGTTTAAGTTGTGGTGACCCACATCTATATAACTAGAGACATTCACCTAAGAGGACAGTGTACCTTTAAGGGAAGAGGCGAGGGGTCAGATAATGCACTTCCGCTTCCGGTACACAGTTCAGTGTCGTTGTCGAACGTATGACATGCAAAGTTGGAGCTAGTAAACTACCTCGACTACGTCTACTCTCACGTCTCCTGTCTCGTTGTTTTCTAACTCCACATTGGTGACCCCGACGTGATCGAACTACTAATACGAGTATGTCTGACAACGACGACGTCGGTGCTAACAACATGGCTATTGCTAACGCTAGCATTTACACCGCTACTGTGAAGCTACCCGACTTTTGGCTGCATAATCCACGGCCGTGGTTTCAACATGTGGAAGCCCACTTCCAGCTGAGAGGGATAACGCAGGATGCAACGCAGTACTTCCACGTAGTGGCGGCGTTAGACGCATCGACAACGGCGCGAGCAATGACACTGTTGGAAGCTCCGCCAGCTGCTGGCAAGTACGATGCTATAAAGACATTCCTCCTGAAACTATTTGAACTGTCGGAGCTGGAGAAGGCAGACCGTTTACTGTCCCTGAATGGCCTCGGCGACGGCAAACCGTCTGAGTTAATGGAAAAAATGCTGTCTGTGCTGGGATCGGCTGATCCGGCCTTTCTTTTCACACACATTTTTCTGAGGCAGCTCCCCGCACCTGTACGCACAGCACTGGCCAGTTCTCCTCTCGCCGCCTCCAAGGACTACCGTTCTCTGGCTGCTGAAGCAGACAGGGTTTTCCTGGCCAACCGGCAACAGTTTGTGCATGCCCTGCTACCCCACCAGACCGCCCCACCACCACCTGTGTACGACTATATGGACACCGCGGCTGCGGTGACAGCCTGCCGCCAACCTGACGACGGGCTCTGTTATTACCATGCCAGGTTTGGGGCAAAAGCAAAACGGTGTCGCAAACCCTGCAGTTACAGGGTTCAGGGAAACGCCAAGGCCGGCGCTCGTTAACGGCTATGGGCGCCGGCCGTGACTGCACGCTGTTGTTCATCAGAGACTCCTTGTCGGGCCGGCGGCTGCTGGTTGACTCTGGCGCTCAACGCAGCATACTACCAGCACAAGCTGTGGACACGATGACCGACAGTCACGGCCCCCAGATGGACGTCCATTCGGACGTACGGTATCAGACATGTGGACGTGTGTTTTGGCGGCCGACGTTTCGGCTGGGACTTTGTGATGGCTGCTGTATCCACCCCGCTCCTAGGTGCGGATTTCCTCTGTGCTTTCAACCTGCTGGTGGATATTAAAAACTGTCGCGTGATTGATGCCGTCTCTTTTGCGTCATACCCCTGCACGCTTGGGGGCGCTGGAGCGCTGTGCCTCGCTAACACACTCTCCACCGGGGATCCATACCAACGCCTGCTCGCAAATTTCCCCGAGCTCACCACACCCACCTTCTCCTCGGCGGTGGCCAAGCAAGGCGTGGAACATCATATCACCACAGTGGGCCCCCCAGTTTACGCCCGGGCCCGACGCCTCGACTCGGCCAAGCTCGCAATAGCCAGGGAGGAGTTTTCGACTATGGAGCGCCTCGGCATTGTCCGCCGTTCTGACAGCCCGTGGGCTTCCCCTCTTCACATGGTTACTAAGGCCACCGGGGGTTGGCGCCCGTGCGGGGACTACCGTCGCCTAAACAATGCCACGACCCCCGACCGGTACCCCATACCGCACATACAAGATTTCTCTACCCACCTGGCGGGTGCTGCCATCTATTCCAAAATCGACTTAGTGCGGGGGTATCACCAAGTGACGGTCCACCCACTGGATGTCCCAAAAACGGCTGTCATCACACCCTTTGGGCTCTTTGAGTTTTTACGTATGCCTTTCGGCCTTAAAGGGGCGGCGCAGACGTTTCAGCGCCTTATGGATTCTGTGCTCCGCAACATGCCATTTTTGTTTGTGTACTTAGACGACATCCTCGTGGCCAGCGCGTCGGCGGAGGAACACATGACGCACCTCAGACAGCTGTTTGACAGGCTCAGCGAACACGGCCTCATCATCAACCCAGCTAAGTGTCAGTTCGGGGAGTCGTCCATCACCTTCCTCGGGCACCACATCACTCCACAGGGGGCCGTTCCCCTCCCTGCCAGGGTTGAGGCTGTCACCATGTTCCCCCGCACTGTACAGTCGCTGCAGGAATTCCTGGGCATGGTGAACTTTTATAACCGTTTCCTGCCCCGTGCCGCCCACATCATGCGTCCCCTGTATGAGGCCCTGCGGGGTAAGAAGTCTAAGGACGAGCTGGACTGGTCTTCGGGGATGGACGAGGCTTTTGTGGCTGCCAAGACCGCGCTGGCCAACGCTGCGCTGCTAGCTCACCCGTCGCCTGCCGCCCTCATAGCCCTTACAACGGATGCCTCCGACTACGCCGTGGGGGCCGTGTGTGAGCAGTGGGTGGGGGGGGGGGCTGGCAGCCGTTGGCGTTCTTCAGTAAACAACTCCGTGAGAGCGAGCGCAAATACAGCACCTTTTGATAGGGGACTACTGGGTCTCTTCCTCGCAACCAGACACTTTAGGTTCCTATTGGAGGGCCGACAGTTCACCGCATTCGTGGACCACAAACCGCTGACGTTCTGTATGGCCAAAACCTCAGAACCGTGGTCTGGGCGTCAGCAGCGCCATCTCGCGGCGGTTTCCGAGTTTACCACGGACATACAACACGTGTCGGGCAAGGATAACTCCGTCGCCGACTGCCTTTCACGGGCGGTTGTTAACGCCGTTCACTTGGGACTCGACTACGCCGCTATGGCAGCGGACCTAGCCAAGGACGCGACCGTTCAAGACTACCGGTCGACCCCTACGGTGCTACGGCTGGAGGACGTGACGTTCGACGCGGTCAACACCACCCTCCTCTGTGACATCTCCACCGGTCAACCGCGCCCCCTGGTGCCTACTTCCTGGCGGCGCCGAGTTTTCGACACCGTCCACGGCCTTTCCCACCCGGGAGTGAAGGCCTCGACCAAGCTGGTGAGCGTCAAGTTTGTTTGGCCTGGGCTCCGTAAGGATGTTAGAGCCTGGGCCGGCTCGTGTGTGGCGTGCCAAGGTGCACCGCCATACCAAGGCCCCTTTGGCGCCGTTTGTGGTTCCAGAGACGCGGTTTAACCATGTCAATGTTGACCTGGTGGGTCCCCTGCCCCCCTCCCGTGGTTATACGTTCCTGCTCACTATTGTGGACAGGGCCGCCAGAGGCTATTCCCTTGTCCTCCACGATGGCAGCAGAGGTAGCACGGGCGTTCATCGGCTGCTGGGTGGCCCGTTTCGGCACGCCGGGTGACATCACGAGCGACCGGGGCTCCCAGTTTACCTCGCAGCTCTGGACGGCGGTCGCTGAGCACCTGGGGATGAAGATCCACCGCACTACGGCGTACAACCCGCAGAGCAACGGACTTTGTGAGCGGTTCCATCGGGACATGAAAGCCGCTCTGCGGGCAAGCCTCACTGGATGGACCGGCTCCCATGGGTCATGTTCGGCCCCGAAGGAAGACCTCCTCCGCTGAGCTGGTGTATGGCCAGCCCCTGCGAGTTCCGGGGGAGTTTCTTCCGGATGCTACGGCTCCCTGGTCGGCCGCCTCTCACCTCAGTGCGTCCTGGAGCGCTGCCGGTGCCTTCGCTCCCGTTCCGATGTCTCAACACTGCCTCCCCCGGTCCTACGTCCCCAAGGATCTGCCATCGGCGAGGTACGTCTTCATTAGGCACGACAGCCATCGGTCCCCGCTGCAGCCCCCATACGACGGGCCCTTCCGCGTCCTGGAGGCGGGGGATAAGAACTTTGTGGTGGACATGGGGGGCAGGCCGGAGCGGGTCGCTATAGACCGTCTCAAGCCCGCTCACTTGGACATTGGGGAGCCAATGCAATTGGCCCTACCCCCGCGGCGGGGACGCCCTCCTAGGTCGGCCCCGGCACCTGCCTCTGTTTCCCCTCCTGTGAAGCGCAGCCGTTATGGCCGCAGGGTCCGCCCCCCGACTCGTCACTTGTTTTCCCCGTGACTTTGCACTATGTCACTGACTGTTCTGTTGTAGAGTCTATTTTTATGTTCATGACTTGCGCTTTTGCTGTTTTGCATTGTTTTGTGTAGGTGAATTCTGGGGGGGCCTGTGTGGTGACCCACATCTATATAACTAGAGACATTCACCTAAAAGGACGGTGTACCTTTAAGGGAAGAGGCGAGGGGTCAGATAATGCACTTCCGGTACACAGTTCAGTGTCGTTGTCGAACGTATGACATGTAAAGTTGGAGCTAGTAAACTACCTCGACTAAGTCTACTCTCACGTCTCCTGTCTCGTTGTTTTCTAACTCCACAAAGTAGACCTATTTGTTGATGAGCTGTCATCATGTTTTCATCTGTGTTTAGAGGTGTGCTCTCACCATAATGTTTATGTAGGCGTAAGTGTTTATGCGCTGTTACCATTATGTTTATGTAGACCAGGTGTTAGGGTTTGTGGAAGACCCCAAGCGCACGACACCAGACAGAGATGGGATTAGCCGAAAACTGGCGTACTTTATTCAAACATAGTGTAACGTGCATGGATAAGACACGCTGGCTCGCGGGTCTGACCCTTTAGTCGAGCGGTTAGCGATGTCTCCTGCGGTGCGGGCGATACCGGTTCGCTTCCCGGCCGCGGCAGTTCCTGTGGTTGCGTTGTCCCCCGAATTTGCTACAATAGGAAGGCAATGAGCGACAAGGAAAAAACGGAAAGTCCAAGGGGGAAAAAAACTCGCGGGTAATCCAAACGGGAACAAGGCAGGATACTTCCACGGGGAAACCTTGCAAGGGAAAAACATGAACCAAGGATTGGGATGAGTTCGTAGAGAAAAGGACCGTGAGAGGAGAGTCGCCGCTACTGCGGGGAGGTTACAACACGAACTGACAACAGGCACGTGGGAGGCCACCAAACTTAAGCCCAGCCCTGATGAACGGATTGGCTGCCGGCGTGGGGTAGGCGGGCCACGGCACGGGGTGGGCGAGCCATAACAGTACCCCCCCTCCACGGGAGCCACGAGGCGACTTGCCCGGCTTGTCGCGATGGGAATGACGGAACTCAGTGAGCAGCCCAGGGTCCAGGATGAGCTGGCGGGGGACCCAGCTACGGTCCGGACCGTAGCTGGGTCCACCAAATACTGGAACCCTCGGCGCCGGACGTCCGGCGGACCTTCCACTGGGGGTGCCCATCCACGATCTCGGGGAGGCGGGGCCGGAGGCATCAGAGGACTGTGGGAGACGGGCTTAACCCGAGACACATGAAACACGGGATGGGTCTTCAAGGAAGCCGGAAGCTTAAGACTCACCGCCGCGGGGCTGAGAACCTTCCTGATCTCAAAGGGGCCGACAAACCGTGGGTTCAGCTTCTTCGCGGTGGACTGAAGCGGGAGATCCTTCGAGGACAGCCACACCCTTTGGCCTGGTTGGTACGTAGGTGCTGGGGACCGGTGTCGGTTGGCTCCCCGACTGGCGCGCTCAGCTGCCCGGAGCAGAGCGGCTCTGGTCACCTCCTAGACGCGAAGACACCGGTTCAGATGGGCCTGCACGGAGGGAAACGCCACTTCCGACTCCTGCACAGCAAAGAGAGGTGGCTGGTAGCCCAGGGACACATGAAAAGGTGAGAGGCCGGTGGCAGAGCTGACCAGGGAGTTGATGGCATACTCGACCCAGGGGAGGAACCGGCTCCAGGAGCTGGGCTTCTTGGCGGCCACGCACCGCAGGGCAGACTCCACGCTCTGGTTCATCCTCTCTGTCTGTGGGTGATAGCCAGAGGAGAGACTAACAGAGGCACCCAACCCCTTACAAAAGGCCCGCCATACCTGGGAGACGAACTGGGGCCCTCTGTCCGAGACGACGTCCAGGGGAAGGCCGTGGAGACGGAACACGTGGCTTGTCAGGAGGTCCGCCATCTCAGAAGCCGATGGGAGTCTGGGGAGGGCCACCAGGTGCACTCCCTTACTGAAGCGGTCCACCACTGTCAGGATCACAGTGTTACCCTGGGAGGGCGGCAGTCCGGAGACAAAATCCAACGCCACATGGGACCAGGGCCGGCTTGGAGTTGGGAGGGGCTGCAGCAGACCCGCGGGTGCCTGGTGAGAGGCCTTGCTGCGAGCACAGACGGAGCAGGCCCCTACGAAGTCCCTGACGTCGTTCCTCATGGTGGGCCACCAGAAACACCGAGCCAGAAAGGTGAAGGTGCGGTGGACACCCGGATGGCACGCAAACTGACTGGCATGGCCCCACTGGAGAACCCGGGGCCGGACTGCGTCCGGGACGAATAGGCGGCGTGGAGAGACGTGGCTCGGGGCGGGATGGGAGCGCAACGCCTGCCTGACCACGGTCTTGATGCCCCAGGTAACCACGCCAACCACCCTGGCCTCAGAAAGGATGAGAGTCGGCTCCTCTGTAGCTGGCTTCCTCCTCGGGTGTTGTCGGGACAGGGAGTCTGCCTTCGTGTTGCGGGACCCGGGGCGATAAGTCAGTGTGAAGTCAAACCGACTGAGGAAGCTGGCCCACCGTGCCTGCCGACCATTGAGGCGCTTGGTTGCCCGGATGAACGTCAAGTTCTTATGATCCGTCCAGATGGTGAATGGCTGTTCCGCCCCCTCCAGCCAATGGCACCACTCCTCCAGAGCAGCCACCAATGCCAGCAGCTCCCGGTTCCCGACATCGTAGTTCTCGGCGGGGAGGAACCGGCGAGAGAAGAAGGCGCATGGGTGGACCTTCTGGTCAGACGCTGGCCGCTGGGAGAGGACAGCCCCCAACCCGATGTCCGAAGCGTCCACCTCTACGATGAACTGCCTCTTGAGGTCGGGGTGGAGCAGGACCGGGGCGCTGGTGAACCTCTCCTTGAGGGACTGGAACGCAGAGCGGGCAGCCGGGGACCAGATGAACGGCTGGGAGGGGGAGGTCAGCCTGGTGGGAGGTTCTGCCAAGCAGCTGTAGTTCCGGGTGAATCTCCGATAGAAGTTCGCAAACCCGAGGAAGCTCTGTAATTCCTTCCATGATGTGGGATCGGGCCAGTCCACCACAGCCTGGATCTTGCGGGGGTCGGCCCCGGTCTGTCCCCTCTCAACGAGGAAGCACAGGTAGTCAACGGAAGGGGAATGGAACCGGCACTTCTCTGCCGGTTCCGGAGGAGACGTTCGAGTACCCGGCGGACATGCTGGACATGTTCCTCGAGGGTCCTGGAGAAGATGAGTATGTCATTGAGGTAGACCACCACAAACTTGTCGAGCATGTCGTGGAGAATGTCATTCATGAGAGCCTGGAATACCGCCGGAGCGTTGGTGAGGCCGAACGGCATGACCAGGTACTCATAATGATCCCGGGGCGTCTTAAAGGCTGTCTTCCACTCGTCCCTCTTCCGGATCAGGACCAGATGATAGGCACACCGGAGGTCCAGCTTAGTGAAGACTGTAGCCTGGGTGAGGGGCTCAAGGGTGGAACTCATGAGAGGAAGGGGGTACTTGTTCTTGACGGTTATCTCATTGAGTTGGCGATAGTCAATGCAGGGTCGGAGGCCCCCGTCCTTCTTCTTCGCGAAAAATAATCCAGCTGCCACCTGGGAGGACGAGGGCCAATGAGCCCCGCTGCCAAGGACTCGGAGATGTACTCGTCCATCGCAGCTTTCTCGGGGATGGTCAGACTGTACAGACGACTGCTGGGAAGGGGTGCCCCAGAGTGGAGTTCGATAGCACAATCATAAGGTCGATGAGGAGGAAGAGATTGGGCCCGGGTCTTGCTGAAAACCTCACCTAACTCATGGTACTCAGGGGGAACAGAGGAGAGGTCGGGAGGCGGGGTACTAGGGGCACGTCGGGGGGATGGGGCGGGAGCAGCCTGGAGACATTGGGCATGACAGGAGGAGCTCCACTCCATGATGGTACCGGAGGCCCAGGCGATGTGTGGCTCATGTTGCACGAACCAGGGGTGCCCTAGGATCACAGGGACTAACGGGGACTGGATGATGTATAACCGAAGTCTCTCCACATGGTTACTTGCTATGGTGAGAGAGACAGGGTGGGTGCGTTGGGTGACACTGGCCAGGCAGCGCTCGTCCAGCGCGAAGGCTTCCATGGGCTTCTCTAGCGGGATGTTAGCCTGGGCCGCAAACTCCAAGTTCAGGAAACACTCATCAGCCCCCGAGTCGAGGAGTGCATGCACCGTGAGCCGCTGGTCAGCCCAGGCCAGGGTAACGCTAACTAGATGGTTCTGTGGGGCAGGACGGCGGGAACAGGAAAGTCGGCTCACTAGGATCTCCCGGCGCCCCAGTGAGCCTAGTCTTTTGGCCGAGTGGGGCAGCCGCTGATCAGATGTCCCTTCTGGCCACAGTAGAGGCATTGAACCGGGCCTCCCGTTCGGCCGGACTAAGGCGCGTGCGCCCCAACTGCATAGGTTCCTCCCCCGTCGTGGTCTGGGGCGCGGGGGGAGAAACGGCCACAGGGAAAGTGGGGCAAACAGGAGTAGGGATCCTGTTAGGAGTGCTGGACGACTGGGGAATGGAGGGGGATCCACGCAGGGCTCGCTTGTGCCTCCTTTCCCGGAGGCGTCCGTCGATGCGGATGGCGAGCTTGATCAGATCCTCGAGGGAGGTGGGCTCCTCCCGGGTGGCTAGCTGGTCCTTGACAGCCTCGCTGAGACCTCTCCGGAAGGTGACCGGTCGTTTCAGCTGCAGCCAGCCTGAACTCCACCGAGTAGTCTGTGCCACTGCACTGCTGGATACTGCTCAGCCGAGCACCAGGGTCCTGGCCACCGACTGGATGGTGGAAAACCTTCCGTAGTTCTGCCTCAAAGGCCTCGTAGGTGAGGCAGAAACTGGCCTTCATGGACCAGGAAGCAGTGGCCCACTGAGCTGCTCGGCCTGTGAGCAAGTTGGTCACGTAAGCGACCCAGGCAGCATCAGACGTGAACATGCTGGGTTGGTACAGGAAGACCAGCTCACACTGCATGATGAACGTGGCACAGGTCTCAAAGTCGCCATCAAACGGTCATGGGCTGTGGAGGCAGGGCTCCCGAGGAACTGGGTTGAGCCCCACAGGGTTAACCGGGGCCGCGGGCCCAGGGGGCGGGTTACCCACGACTCCAGGGGCAGGCTGGCCCGGCGGCTGGATGGTGAGAGCCGCCGTGATGGTTTGGAACTGCCGCAGGATCTCTGCTTGTTGGCTCGCCAACGCCGCCTGCTGCCTCGTTAGGTTACCCACACAGGCCTGGAGGGGCGGGACCCAAGTCTGAAGATGTCTCACCGCGGCGGAGGCCGCATCTAGCTGCTGGGTGTGGGAGTTAGTCAGGCGGATCTGTTTGATGAGGGCTGCTCGAAGCGGGCTGGCCGGTATGCTCTCCGTGTCGGCTGGGGTTGTCATGGTCAGTTCGTACTGTTAGGGTTTGTGGAAGACCCCAAGCGCACGACACCAGACAGAGTTGGGGTTAGCCGAAAACTGGCGGACTTTATTCAAACATAGGAAGGCAATGAGCGACGAGGAAAAAACGGAAAGTCCAAGGGGGAAAAAAACTCGCGGGTAATCCAAACAGGAACAAGGCAGGATACTTCCACGGGGAAAACTTGCAAGGGAAAAACATGAACCAAGGGCTGGGATGAGTTCGTAGAGAAAAGGACAGTGAGAGGAGAGTCGCCGCTACTGCGGGGAGGTTACAACGGGCACGTGGGAGGCCACCAAACTTAAGCCCAGCCCTGATGACTAAGCCCGGCCCTGACGAGCCGATTGGCTGCCGGTGTGGGGTGGGCGGGCCACGGCGCGGGGTGGGCTAGCCATAACGCCAGGGGTGTCCAACCTTTTTCCCTCTGAGAGCTACTTTTACAAAATGAAAACGGCCGAGAGCTACTCGTGTTTTGTAACATTTATTCTCATAGCTTATTTCAACCCAAACAAACTGAATAAGCTTGTTTTGCCTGAACATTCACAACAGTGTCGGTGCTACGGGGGGGCATTGGCCGGGCCTCGCCCCCACAAATGAAAGTTGGGGCCCCCCCGCCAATTACCCAGTGATGATGTGAAAATTAGTACTTAAACATCATGTTAAAATTAATTAATGCACATAGCACATTTAAATACATAATGAAATAAAATGATTAAATTTCGTGATTATGGAGGAGCGGGGTTAGCAGGACACCGGAGCGGAACATCAGCATGTGATTTTGTCCATTCAGGTGGTAATTGCGTGTGACACAGGAAAAGGATACTTTAAAAACGTGGCAAAATCGACTGAGCTAGCTAGCTAACTGTAAAATCATGATGGATATAAGAATATGGCTTTCTCGTGGTCCAAACAGCAAGTCTACACCAGCAGAAAGAGAAAGGACAGATGCTGCAACAACACCCGAGAAAACGGTTGGGGCCGAGGTGGGTGCAACAAGTGAAGATAGTGCCGTTAACGCCTCAGCGGCTACTGTTGGTCAAGTGGAGCCGCTGCCACCGGAGTCTGTCAACATATTTGTGGTGCTCTCTAGAAGTTCTTTAAAAGGCCAACAGTTGCTGTTCATTACAAAGGTGAGTATGGAATCAGATGTGTGAGGTACTCTGCATTTATTCCAGGTTATTTATTTAATTAGGTTAATATTTACCGTGTTTTGTTGTTTAAATTTATTTTTTCTCTCTCAATTTAATCATTTTGTTTGATACTGTTTTTTTCTTTGCAATTTATTTTTCTTTACTCAAAATTTAAAATGTTTTGTTTGATACTTTTGACACAAATCTGATTCCACAGGCTAGAAGCTGAAGCGCCTACTTGATCAGAGATGGACGGGACATCTTGCAACTGTGTCTGTCATACTTTCATCATTTAAGGACATTACTTTGCTATTGAAAGAAATTGGCAGTGTGCGGGCACATGGCGCAGAGGCGAGGATGGAGGCAGTCGGGCTGCTGCGAGAAGTGTCCGAACCCAGGTTCTTATTCATGGCACACTGGGCGCATAAAGTGCTTGCTCTTCTGGACCCCCCAAACAAGCTGCTACAGGTGGAGGAGGCATACCTGCTGACAGGATTGGGACTTGTGGCTAGTGCAACTGAGTGTGTGCGCCAACTTTACAACGAGGAGGAGTTTACGAAGTTGTGGGGCGCTGTCACAGCTGCAAACTCAGCAGCGCCGACCCTTGTACCCCCCAAAAGGAGAAGGAAAGAAAACAAAAGCATGGAGCAGTTTGTTGTTGAGGTTATAACTGGACAGAGGGATGATATTAATGACAGGACGGAACTGCGGAGGCTCTACTTCAGCTTAATTGATGGGAGAGATGGGCGTGCGCTTGAACGAGCGCAACACACAGCTGGCTGGTGCGCTTGCTGCGCTAGATCCAGAGAGCGACACTTTTCTTGACACAGAGTCCATCAAGCCCATGATGAGTTTGACAAAGTCGCCTATTGTTGAATCAGAATTTACTGTTGCAAAGCAGTTCATCCGCGCAGAAATCGACAAAGAGGAGACAGAAGAAAAGTGGACAATTAAACGTCTCCTCGCCACACAACACAAAACAAAATCCTGCAGGCCATGCCAACTGTAATTAATGCGTTCAAACAGGCTCTAACCTTCGGTGCCTCCACCGCCACATGCGAACATTCGTTTGCAACACTGAAGAACGTTTTCACTGAGCATCGACGAGCCATGCTTCATTCTCGGAAGGCCCAATTGGTGCAGCTGGCCTTTGAGAGAGAGACCTTACCCGAAAATACAGTACTGACTGGAAGGATGTCATTCTGCGACGGTTCAACACTGGCACTCACCGGATTCAGCTATTTTAATGGTGAGTTAGTAAAGCTTTGTTTTTTTTTTCTCTATTGACATTATAGGCCTAGCGTTTCTGTTGTGCTGTAGAGTAATGTTTACATCGCACACATCTGCATCTGTCTGTTTTCATACCTTTTGTCAACATTGTGGCTGTGCGTGGTGTTGAACTGTGGTTAAGGTATCGGTATGTTGTGGTCTCAACAATGCCCTTAATCGCCTAGTTGCCTAACAGTGGTCTGGATATTCCTTGTAGCTAATGCAGTTGTTTTATGCATGCCCCCTAGGGCCGTCAACTGGACCAAAAATTAAATTCGATTTTTTTTTTTACTCCAAAAATAACAGAGAATCAATATATATTCGATTAATTATTTAAATATATATGAAAATAAAAATGCATTAAATACATCAATGAAGTGCAGCATAGCCATACTAGTCTGATGCGACTCCTGCTGTACACGCTGCCCACAGGGGGGGAGCAACGTGGCCAATACAACCCAAAATAAGCAACATTGTGTCTTTGGTAACGTTAAACTGAACTTTTTTCGTGAATCTTTAATTGACAGAAAGTAACAAAACAATAGTTGAGTTGGTTATCCTTTATTTTACAAGCAAATTGACAGAATATTGAAAAGTTCAATAAAAACGTTACTTTTTTTTGGCTGCCTAACGGGATTTTACAAACCATAAAACACACTGCATAACATATGGAAAAATAATACAAACAGAACTAGCCTACTGCTGTCGTCATCAAATCTGTGTGTGTGTCCCAACAAGGACGGAACGGGAGGACACTGACCAAACTCAAATGGCCACAGCATTAACGTTAAAGGAAAAACGCCCGTTTGAGTTTGACAACTTCGCAGCTCGCATGACTATTTTAGAGATTGTTTGCTAAAAATACAAGGTGATTTACTTGGTCAGAGGCGAGTGCTGCACGTGTTTTGTTAACGACGTCCCAGCATTGGAAAAAACACGCTCTGATGCACAGAAGTGCCGGGGATGCAACACATTGTTGGAAAAACGCTGTCAGGCGTGGCTGTTTTGAAGCCGGTGTTGCAAGTGTAGGTGCATATAAATAACAGACAGAGTCGGGCTGTGTCGCTTAGTATCATGTATTCACCGGCTGTGCCCATAACGCAACTGAGGCATGTTACACAGGGCAAGTATACATCAATCAGTGCCCCCAGGGGGAGCTGTTGGCTGCATAACATTACCCTACAACATCTCCCTTCCTTTCGTAGAATACATTACCAAATAATATAATGGATAGTATTAGCCATTAGAACATTAGTGCTCATATCCCAATATTAAAATAGTGCAATGGAAATGGTGCATCAAGAAGGAACAGCAAGTCAATATCAACCAAAACCTTTGCGGAACAATAACAACAAAATGGTAGCATCAGAACATCCACAAGACCACTGAATAAGAACATTAGAAGTGAACATCACAGTTTTTGTTTCGTTTTTTTTTTTTTTTTTTTGTAATGTCCACAGTCCTGTGTGTGTCAATCTCAGCACAGTGTATGACCTAGAGGTCAAGTTTTTCTGGAGGCTTAATCTGCCTCCCGTTCCGGGAGAAGGCCCGGCCCTGTAACTCACGGCATGGTGTGGTCACAGCCTGTGGGGGAGATGGCGGCGACCTCGGGGATGACGACCTTGGAGACATTACAGGGCTGCTGACGACTTCCTCCGCGCTGCCCCCGCTCACATGGCCCCCTTCAGCTGCACACGCGCCCACAGGCTGCTCCGGTGGCCGTTCTGTGTGGGCTGACGGCTGTGGAGGGTCAACCTCCGCTGGTCGGAGATCAACCCTGTTGCGACGGTACGTGGTTCCCTCCACGTTGACGAGATAGGACCGCGGTTCCACCTGCTGCAGGCATACACCTCCCCTCCATCGGCCTGTCCTGTCACCCGGGATTGGTTTCATCCTGACAGGCTGGCCGACGTTTAGCTCTGGCAGATCCCTCGCAGTTTTGTCATATGTGAGCTTCGCTGCCTGATGCTTCACCCTCAGCTTGTCTGTGACCCCCGTGATGATCTGAGATGCTAGCAGCTGGTCGGCCACAGGGAGAAGAGTTCTCAGTCTCCGTGACATCAGCCGTTGTGCTGGGCTGCAGCGCATGCCCTCAGTGGGCCTGTTTCTCCAGTGTAGAAAAGCCTTCCAGGGGTCTTCGTGGGCCTGGTCTGCTTTTCTGTATAGGCCTTTCACAATCTTCACTGCAGACTCTGCTTTGCCGTTAGCTTTTGGGTGTCTCGGGGAGGACATGACATGTTCGAAGCCCCACTCCCTCGCAAACGCCCGAAACTCTCCACAATCAAACTGACCTCCGCAGTCGGAAATGACCCGGTCAGGGATACTGTACCGTGCAAACTGCGCCTTGCACCTTCGGATGGTCGTTTCTGCCGACAGGTCTGGGAGTAGATAAATCTCCCAGAAGTCTGAATAGTGATCCACCATGAGCAGGAAGTCCTGCCTTGTGTAACTGAACAAGTCCGTGCTCACCAGCTGCCAGGGACGTGTGGGGAGCGGGTGTGACATCAGTCTGTTTCGTTACACACTGACCACTACTGCACATAGTCTTTGATTTCCCCCTGCATATTTGGCCAGTAGAGAGTATCCCGGGCCTGTCTATAGCAAGCCTCACCCCCCACGTGGTTGTAGTGGATCCGTTTCAGCATCTCAGGACGCATAGCTTTCGGAATGATGACCCGCTGGCTCCTAAAAAGCACACCGTCCTGTGCGCTTATTTCATCTCTGATGGCCCAGTATTCTCTGATGGCTATGGGGCTCTCCTCTTTGTGTTCTGGCCATCCCTCCAGCACGACCGACTTGAGTGTTTGAAGGCACACATCCTCCTCTGTGTGTTTTCGAATCTGTGCGAGGCGTTGGCTGGTGACGTTTAGATAATCTGTTTGCTGAGTGGCTGCCATGTCGTGCTGCATGCTTCAGACCATTTCACGTCTGTACTGAGTGTCCATTCTCTGTGGCGGGGTGGTGGCTCTGCTGAGCGTGTCACTTACGTACATTTCAGGGCCTGGCTTGTATATCACCGTAAGGGAGTAGTTCTGAAGTGTGAGGAGCATGCTTTGAAGGCACTTTGGTGCACTGAGAAGGGGCTTAGTGAAGATTGACACCAGCGGGCGGTGGTCGGTCTCTGCAGTCCCATCACCCCTCCCATATTGGTAGTAGTGGAAGCGTTGACAAGCGAATACGATGCTCAGGCACTCCTTCTCAATCTGTGCGTAGTTTTGCTCCGTCTGGTTCAGCACGCGGGAGGCAAACGTGACCAGCTGTCCCCCCTGAAGCAGGCAGCAGCCCAGACCGGTCTGACTGGAGTCGCTCTGTATGGTGACTGGCTTGCTGACATCATAGTAACGTAGTACTGGCACCGCCGTGACCAGCGTCTTGATTTCCTTCATAGCAGCATCATGTTTGGGCAACCAGTGCCACAGCACACCTTTGTCCAGCAACCTTCTCAGCGGTTCACACACCTCTGACAAGCGGGGCATGAACCTCGATAAATAGTTTAACGAAGCCGACGCATCGCTGAACACCTTTGCATCCGTGGGGTTTGGCATGTCCAGGACTGCCCTGACCTTCTCGGGATCAGCTTTGAGGCCCTCCGCCGACAATATGTGGCCGTGGAAGCGGACCTCCCTCACACGAAACTGTAGCTTTTTTATATTCAGCCTCAGCTTCACTTCCCTGCATCTGTCCATCAGAGCAATGAGGTTTGCGTCGTGGTCGCGAACGGCCTCCTCCTCCGTGTCCCCACAGCCGACTATGAGGATGTCATCAGCTATGGGCTCAATTCCTTTCAAACCGGCCAGCAGCTCATGTTGTTTCCTCTGGTACAGCTCCGGTGCAACTGACATGCCGAAAGGGAGCTTCAGCCATCGCTTTCTACCCCACGGCGTCCAGAACGTTGTCATCAGGCTGCTCTCCTCATCAAGGCGACACTGCAAGAATGCGTCGCGCGCATCCACCAGGGTGAAGATACGTGCCTTACACAGCTTGTACAGCACGTCATCTAAAGTGGGCATGAGGTAATGGGACCTTTTCAGGGCTCGGTTAAGTGGCTTGGGGTCGATGCAAAGCCTCAATTTGTCCGGCTTCTTCACTATGACCAGATTGCTAATCCAGTCTGTGGGCTGAGTGACTGTGGTTAAGTGTCCATCCTTTTGATATTGGTCCAGCTGCGCCTTAACAGCTGCCTTGAGGGCCACTGGGACATTTCTTGGTGCGCACTGGACAGGGGCCACAGTGCTATCCAACTTGAAGTGAACATCACCCGGCAGTGACTCGACTGGGCTGGTGAACATGTTGTAAGTGTTAACGAGACAGCCTTTGGTTAGCTCACCTGTCTTGCAGTGCTCCACTTTATTCAGCTCTTCGGGAATGGTGAAGCGTATCAAGCCAAGTCTCTCGCATGTCTCCCCTGAAAGCAAGGGCTTCTGGCTGGTGCGCATGACCTCAAAGTCCAGTCTGTGCATCTTGCCCCTGATGATACACTGTGTGCTGTACACGCCCATTGAGCTCATCCACTCACTGTTGTAGAGTCTCAGCCTGGGTGAGACTTTTCTGAAGAGGCACTCTAGGCGCCAGTCTCATCTTGTCTTTCAAGCGCATCACGTTGCAGGTGGCTCCAGAGTCAAGCTGGCACCTCTGGACCCCTCTGTGCAGTGGCAGGTTTACAAACCACTTTTTCCTTTGAGTGTTCACAGCCCCCACGCTCTCAGCCGTGTACACATCCCTCTCATCGCGGTCGCTGTCCTCCGGGTCCCCTAGCGGCGGGTCATCCACAGCGTTCAACTGACGTACTTTGGCAAAATGATTAGCAGTGCCACACAAGCGACATGACTTTCCAAATGCGGGGCACAGGTTTCGCCCCCGTCTGTGTGGTGTGCCACAGTACTTGCATTCACCTGTGCCTCTCTGTGGCTGTGCAGATGTGTTGGTGGGCTCGGATGGCCTGCACTTCCCCTTTGAGACACGGGAAGTGCTGAAACCTTTTGTTTTTCACTTGCTGAATGTACAATGACAGTTTTGCACTGAACGCATTGACAGCACTGATAATATCAGATATGTTTTTATCTTTGCCTTGTAACTGTGGGTTCAGATCATTAATTTTCTCAGTTACATCCGTCAGGAAAGCAAGATCAAGTAGCCCCTCTGCATCAGATAATAGGGTGGTATCCTCCTCCCTCGTTTCCATAAATGCCTTGATTTCACCCAGCAAGGAAAGAAAGCACTGTAGTATCTTACCCCGGCTTAGCCATCTGACTTCAGTGTGGAGGAGGAGACCCCCATACTCCGCAGAGCATTCCTCCAGGAACAGCTTGAAGCTCCGGTGTTGCTTAGCCTCTGCTTGAGTGGAGTTGATGATCTTAACAACAGGTGCCATCACACGGTCACATTCCATAACTTTTGCGCATATAGCCTGTTGGTGAATGATGCAGTGATAGTTCAGAAACTTTGGAAAGTCCGGGTCCGCTTTGCAGTGCGCAATAAATCCCGAATGATGACCTGTCATAGCAGGGGCTCCATCAGTTGTTACAGACACCAGCTTTTCAATAGGGATCTTTTGTTCTACAAAGTAGTCCTTCACTGCATGGTAGATATCAACTTCCCTGGTTGTGGTTTTCAGTGGAAGTAAGGCAAAAAACTCTTCTTTGGTGGAAAAGTCATCAAACACCATCCGAAAGAAAATAGTTGGCTGGGCTGCATCGCTGGAGTTGACAGACTCATCACACTGAATTGAAAACCATTTGCACCTGTTCGTGTCTGAGTCCAGCTGTTTTACCGCATCCAGACAGCGCAGACGCTCTCCTTGCCACAGTATTGGCACCAAGTTGTACATCGGCAATAGCAGACAGCATTTCTGTCTTACTTTTATGGTCCCTGAATAACGTGTCAGCCACCGCAGTCATAGCCTCCTTTACAATCCCGCCATCGGTGAAGGGCTTTTTGTGCTTGGTTAAGATGTGCGCCACTTTAAACGAAGCCTCCGTTGCTGCTCTGGCCTTCTTCGTTGGTCTTGTGAGCAGAGACTGTTGTCTTTGAAGCGTAGTTTTCAGCTCGTTTATCTTTTTTTTTTCGTACACTGCTACCTGCAGGGAAGGCCCGTGAAAACTTGCCGTGGACTTTGGTGAAATGGCGCTCCACGTTACATCTTTTGCCGACTGACACGCCAGCTCCGCAGATCAGACACACACTTGTCGTTTACATTCATGAAACAAAACTCTGTTTCCCCCTCTCCGTGAAAATAGTATGTTTTAGCCTCTTACTGGTATGGGCAGCTGCCGCGGTCATGGTTGCTGTCTGTCTCACGTCACCACTGACTCATCAAGCTTGACAGCAGCGCAACTGATTGATTTACAACTAATTGGCCAATAATAACTTTGTGTAAGGAGGGCGTGGGACACCTGTGAATTTGATTGGCTAGAAATGTAAGGAGGTTTTTCAAGTGACCAAACAAATTTGACTCAACAAGTTTTCAAATTTATAGTCCGCGGTGGTGTAGCGGTCTAAGCATCGGCTTTGTGTCGATGCAGTTGCCCACTGGAGACTGGGGTTCGCGCTTCGGTCTCGTCAGATCCGACTATGGCCGGACTCGATGAAGCAGCAAAAATTGGCAGCGCAGTCTCCGGGAGTGGGGCGGAGTCGGCTTGTGTTCGTCATATGAATGCGTCTCTGTGTGTGTGTGTGTGTGTGTGTGTGGGGGGGGGGGGAAGCAGTGGTTCCGCCTGGATTCGCCTTGTCACGGAAGTGGCGAGGCGTCTCCTTCCAGACTGCCGGCCGGAGAGATGCAGTTGGCGAATGCATGCAGTACGAGGGTGAGTGCTGGAACTAAAATAGGGAGTGATTGGCCACTAAATTGGGAGAAAAAGGGGAAAACAGAAATAAAAAAAAAAGTTTTCAATTTATGAAATATTAATTAACCCATTCGCAAGCTACTTGAAAAGGGGCCGCGAGCTACCGGTAGCTCGCGAGCGATGTGTTGGAGACCCCTGTATGTAGTCCTATGTGTTGGTGTGCTGTCACCATACTATTTATGTAGGCCTATGTGTTGGTGCGTTGTTACCATTATGTTTATGTAGACCTATGTGTTTGTGTGCCATCGCCATTATGTTTTTGTAGGCCTATGTGTTGGTGTGCTGTCACCATAATGTTTATGTAGGTCTATGTATTGGTGCACTGTTATCATTATGTATATGTAGGCTTATGTGTTGGTGTGCTGTCAGCATAATATTTATTTAGGAATATGTGTTGGTGCGCGGTCACCATAATGCTTATGTAGTTATGTGTTGGTGCACTGTCACCATAATATTTATTTAGGCCTATTTTTTTGTTTGTCTGTAGTCGTCATGCTCTCAATTGAGAATGCTCATGCCCGCCAGCTGGATCCTAATGGCTTAATTGATGATTTTGCTCAACGAAAAGCCAGGAGAGTGCGCCTATGATGTAAGTAGAACTTATTTATTATTTAATTGACTTTTAATGTGTGGCGCTTGTATACGTGTTGGTGCGCTGTCAACATAATGTTTATGTAAGCGTATGTGTTGGTGTGCTGTCACCATAATGTTTATGTAGGCCTATATGTAAGTGCGCTGTTATCAATATGTTTAAGTATACCTATGTGTTGGTGAGCCGTCATCGTTCTGTTTTCATCTGTCTTTAGAGGTGTGCTGCCACCATAATGTTTATGTAAGCCTATGTATTGGTCCACTGTTAGCCCTAAATAAACATAATGATATGTGTTGTTGTACTGTCACTATAATGTTTATGTAGGCCTATGTGTTGGTGTGCTGTCACTATTTTTATGTAGGCCTATGTGTTGGTGTGCTGTCACCATAATGTTTATGTATGCCTATGTACTGGTGCGCTGTTATCATTATGTTTATTTAGGTGTATGTGTTGGTGTGCCGTTACCATTATGTTTAAGTAGACCTATGTGTTGGTGAGCTGTCATCAATATGTTTTTATCTGTGTTAAGAGGTCTGCTGTCACCATAATGTTTATGTAGGCCTATGTGTTGGTGCGCTGTCACCATGATTATTATGTAGGCCTATTTTAGTTTGTCCGGAGTCGTCACGCTCTCAATTGAATATTCTGGTGTTTTAAGCCACCAACATACTCTTCCAGGCAGCGCTGCATTGAAGGCACTCCCCGCCCCCAACAGTTTCGTCCAATCACAGCAGTCGTTAGGGTTAGGGTTAGCGCCCATGCTGTGATTATCTGAAACTGAAGGAGTTCGGGAGTGCCTTCCATGAGGCGCTGCCTTCAAGAGTACGTTGGGGGCTTAAAACACCGAGTTAATTGAGAATGCTCGTGCCCGCCATCTGGATCTTAATGGCTGAATTGATGACTTCACACAGCGAAAACCCAGGAGAGTGCGCCTATGATGTAAGTACAACTTATTCATTATTTATTTGACTTGTTGATGTGCAGTGCTTATATATGTGTTGGTGCGCTGTCACCATGTTTATGTAGGCCTACGTGTTGGTGCGCTGTCACCATGATTTTTATGTAGGCCTATTTTTGTTTGTTCGGAGTCGTCACGGTCTCAGTTTAATTCTCGATGGTGTTTTAAGCCACCAACATACTCTTCCAGGCAGCACTGCATTGAAGGCACTCCCCGCCCCCAACAGTTTCATCCAATCACAGCAGTCGTTAGGGTTAGGGTTAGGATTAGCGCCCATGCTGTGATTGTCTGAAACTGTAGGATTTGGGGAGTGCCTTCCATGCAGCACTGGCTTCAAGAGTACGTTGGGGGCTTAAAACACCGAGTTAATTGAGAATTCTCGTGCTCGCCATCTGGATCTTAATGGCTGAATTGATGACTTCACACAGCGAAAACCCAGGAGAGTGCGCCTATGATGTAAGTACAACTTATTTATTTGACTTGTTGATGTGCAGTGCTTATATACGTGTTGGTGCGCTGTCACCATGTTTATGTAGGCCTATGTGTTGGTGCGCTGTCACCATGATTTTTATGTAGGCCTCTTTTTTGTTTGTCCGGAGTCGTCACGCTCTCAATTGAATACTCGATGGTGTTTTAAGCCACCGACATACTTATCCAGGCAGCACTGCATTGAAGGCACTCCCCGCCCCCAACACTTTCATCCAATCACATCATTCGTTAGGGGTAGGGTTTGCGGCCATGCTGTGATTGTCTGAAACTGTAGGGGTTGGGGAGTGCCTTCCATGCGGCGCTGCCTTCAAGAGTACGTTGGGGGCTTAAAACACATACGAGTTAATTGAGAATGCTCGTGCCCGCCAGCTGGATCTTAATGGCTTAGTTGATGACTTCACACAGCGAAAACCCAGGAGATTGCGCCTATGATGTAAGTACAACTTATTTTTTATTTATTTGACTTGTTCATGTGCAGTGCTTATATACGTGTTGGTGCGCTGTCAAAATAATGTTTATGTAGACCTATGTGTTTGTGCCTCTGTTACCATTATATTTATGTAGACCTATGTGTTGGTGCGCTGTCACCATGATGTTTATGTAGTCCTATGTGTTTGTGCCTCTGTTATCATTATGTTTATGTAGACCTATGTGTTGGTGCGCTGTCACCATGATTATTATATAGGCCTATTTTAGTTTGTCGGGAGTCGTCACGCTCTCAATTGAATACTCTGGTGTTTTAAGCCACCAACATACTCTTCCAGGCAGCGCTGCATTGAAGGTACTCCCCGCTCCCAACAGTTTCGTCCAATCACAGCAGTCGTTAGGGTTAGGGTTAGGGTTAGCGCCCATGCTGTGATTGTCTGAAACTGAAAGAGTTCGGGAGTGCCTTCCATGAGGCGCTGCCTTCAAGAGTACGTTGGGGGCTTAAAACACCGAGTTAATTGAGAATGCTCGTGCCCGCCATCTGGATCTTAATGGCTGAATTGATGACTTCACACAGCAAAAACCCAGGAGAGTGCGTCTATGATGTAAGTACAACTTATTTATTTTACTTGTTGATGTGCAGTGCTTATATACGTGTTGGTGTGCTGTGACCGTAATATTTATTAAGGCCTATGTGTTGGTGCGCTGTCACCATAATATTTATGTAGGCCTATTTTGTGTGTGTCTGGAGCAGTCACGCTCTCAGTTGAATACTCGATGGTGTTTTAAGCCACCAACATACTCTTCCAGGCAGCACTTCATTGAAGGCACTCCCCGCCCCCAACAGTTTCATCCAATCACAGCAGTCGTTAGGGTTAGGGTTAGGGTTAGCGCCCATGCTGTGATTGTCTGAAACTGTAGGGGTTGGGGAGTGCCTTCCATGCAGCACTGGCTTCAAGAGTACGTTGGGAGCTTAAAACACCGAGTTAATTGAGAATGCTCATGCCCGCCATCTGGATCTTAATGGCTTAACTGATGACTTCACACAGCGAAAACCCAGGAGAGTGCGCCTATGATGTAAGTACAACTTATTTATTATTTATTTGACTTGTTGGTGTGCAGTGCTTATATATGTGTAGTTCGCTGTCACCATAATATTTATGTAGACCTATGTGTAGGTGTGCTGTCAACATTTTTTATGTAGGCCTATGTGTTGGTGTGCTGTGACCGTAATATTTATTGAGGCCTATGTGTTGGTATGTTGTCACCATAATGTCTATGTAGACCTATGTGTTGGTTTGCTGACACCATTATATTTATATAGAGCTATTTGTTGGTGTGCTGTAACCGTAATATTTATTGAGGCCTATGTGTTGGTGCGCTGTCACCATAATGTTTATGTAGGCGTATTTTGTGTGTGTCTGGAGCAGTCACGCTCTCAGTTGAATACTCGATGGTGTTTTAAGCCACCAACATACTCTTCCAGGCAGCACTTCATTGAAGGCACTCCCCGCCCCCAACAGTTTCATCCAATCACAGCAGTCGTTAGGGTTAGGGTTAGCGCCCATGCTGTGATTGTCTGAAACTGAAAGAGTTCGGGAGTGCCTTCCATGAGGCGCTGCCTTCAAGAGTACGTTGGGGGCTTAAAACACCGAGTTAATTGAGAATGCTCGTGCCCGCCATCTGGATCTTAATGGCTGAATTGATGACTTCACACAGCGAAAACCCAGGAGAGTGCGCCTATGATGTAAGTACAACTTATTTATTTGACTTGTTGATGTGCAGTGCTTATATACGTGTTGGTGCGCTGTCACCATGTTTATGTAGGCCTATGTGTTGGTGCGCTGTCATCATGATTTTTATATAGGCCTCTTTTTTGTTTGTCCGGAGTCGTCACGCTCTCAATTGAATACTCGATGGTGTTTTAAGCCACCGACATACTTATCCAGGCAGCACTGCATTGAAGGCACTCCCCGCCCCCAACACTTTCATCCAATCACAGCATTCGTTAGGGGTAGGGTTTGCGGCCATGCTGTCATTGTCTGAAACTGTAGGGGTTGGGGAGTGCCTTCCATGCGGCGCTGCCTTCAAGAGTACGTTGGGGGCTTAAAACACCAACGAGTTAATTGAGAATGCTCGTGCCCGCCAGCTGGATCTTAATGGCTTAGTTGATGACTTCACACAGCGAAAACCCAGGAGATTGCGCCTATGATGTAAGTACAACTTATTTTTTATTTATTTGACTTGTTCATGTGCAGTGCTTATATACGTGTTGGTGCGCTGTCAAAATAATGTTTATGTAGACCTATGTGTTTGTGCCTCTGTTACCATTATGTTTATATAGACCTATGTGTTGGTGCGCTGTCACCATGATTATTATGTAGGCCTATTTTAGTTTGTCGGGAGTCGTCACGCTCTCAATTGAATACTCTGGTGTTTTAAGCCACCAACATACTCTTCCAGGCAGCACTTCATTGAAGGCACTCCCCGCTCCCAACAGTTTCGTCCAATCACAGCAGTCGTTAGGGTTAGGGTCAGCGCCCATGCTGTGATTGTCTGAAACTGAAGGAGTTGGGGAGTACCTTCCATGAGGCGCTGCCTTCAAGAGTACGTTGGGGGCTTAAAACACCGAGTTAATTGAGAATGCTCGTGCCCGCCATCTGGATCTTAATGGCTGAATTGATGACTTCACACAGCAAAAACCCAGGAGAGTGCGCCTATGATATAAGTACAACTTATTTATTTGACTTGTTGATGTGCAGTGCTTATATACGTGTTGGTGTGCTGTCACCCTAATATTTATGTAGACCTATGTGTTGGTGTGCTGTCAACATTGTTTATGTAGGCCTATGTGTTGGTGTGCTGTGACCGTAATATTAAGGCCTATGTGTTGGCATGTTGTCACCATAATGTCTATGTAGACCTATGTGTTGGTTTGCTGACACCATTATGTTTATATAGAGATATTTGTTGGTGTGCTGTAACCGTAATATTGATTGAGGTCTATGTGTTGGTGCGCCGTCACCATAATGTTTATGTAGGCCTATTTTTTGTTTGGCTGGAGGAGTCACGCTCTCAGTTGAATACTCGATGGTGTTTTAAGCCACCAACATACTCTTCCAGGCAGCACTTGATTGAAGGCACTCCCCGCCCCCATCAGTTTCATCCAATCACAGCAGTCGTTGGGGTTAGGGTTAGCGCCCATGCTGTGATTGTCTGAAACTGTAGGATTTGGGGAGTGCCTTCCATGCAGCACTGGCTTCAAGAGTACGTTGGGGGCTTAAAACACCGAGTTAATTGAGAATGCTCGTGCCCGCCATCTGGATCTTAATGGCTGAATTGATGACTTCACACAGCGAAAACCCAGGAGAGTGCGCCTATGATGTAAGTACAACTTATGTATTTGACTTGTTGATGTGCAGTGCTTATATACGTGTTGGTGCGCTGTCACCATGTTTATGTAGGCCGATGTGTTGGTGCGCTGTCACCATGATTTTTATATAGGCCTATTTTTTGTTTGTCCGGAGTCGTCACGCTCTCAATTGAATACTCGATGGTGTTTTAAGCCACCAACATACTCTTCCAGGCAGCACTGCATTGAAGGCACTCCCCGCCCCCAACAGTTTCATCCAATCACAGCAGTCGTTAGGGTTAGGGTTAGCGCCCATGCTGTGATTGTCTGAAACTGTAGGGGTTGGGGAGTGCCTTCCATGCAGCGCTGCCTTCAAGAGTACGTTGGGAGCTTAAAACACCGAGTTAATTGAGAATGCTCATGCCCGCCATCTGGATCTTAATGGCTTAACTGATGACTTCACACAGCGAAAACCCAGGAGAGTGCGCCTATGATGTAAGTACAACTTATTTATTATTTATTTGACTTGTTGATGTGCAGTGCTTATATACGTGTTGGTGCGCTGTCGCCATAATATATATGTAGACCTATGTGTAGGTGTGCTGTCAACATTTTTTATGTAGGCCTATGTGTTGGTGTGATGTGACCGTAATATTTATTAAGGCCTATGTGTTGGTATGTTGTCGCCATAATGTCTATGTAGACCTATGTGTTGGTTTGCTGACACCATTATGTTTATATAGAGCTATTTGTTGGTGTGCTGTAACCGTAATATTTATTGAAGCCTATGTGTTGGTGCGCTGTCACCATAATGTTTATGTAGGCGTATTTTTTGTTTGGCTGGAGGAGTCACGCTCTCAGTTGAATACTCGATGGTGTTTTAAGCCACCAACATACTCTTCCAGGCAGCACTTGATTGAAGGCACTCCCCGCCCCCATTAGTTTCATCCAATCACAGCAGTCGTTGGGGTTAGGGTTAGCGCCCATGCTGTGATTGTCTGAAACTGTAGGATTTGGGGAGTGCCTTCCATGCAGCACTGGCTTCAAGAGTACTCTGGGGGCTTAAAACACCGAGTTAATTGAGAATGCTCGTGCCCGCCATCTGGATCTTAATGGAATGGCTGAATTGATGACTTCACACAGCGAAAACCCAGGAGAGTGCGCCTATGATGTAAGTACAACTTATTTATTTGACTTGTTGATGTGCAGTGCTTATATACGTGTTGGTGCGCTGTCACCATGTTTACGTAGGCCTATGTGTTGGTGCGCTGTCACCGTGATTTTTATATAGGCCTATTTTTTGTTTGTCCGGAGTCGTCACGCTCTCAATTGAATACTCGATGGTGTTTTAAGCCACCAACATACTCTTCCAGGCAGCACTGCATTGAAGGCACTCCCCGCCCCCAACAGTGTCATCCAATCACAGCAGTCATTACGATTACGGTTAGGGTTAGGGTTAGCGCCCATGCTGTGATTGTCTGAAACTGTAGGGGTTGGGGAGTGCCTTCCATGCAGCGCTGCCTTCAAGAGTACGTTGGGGGCTTAAAACACCGAGTTAATTGAGAATGCTCATGCCCGCCATCTGGATCTTAATGGCTTAACTGATGACTTCACACAGCGAAAACCCAGGAGTGTGCGCCTATGATGTAAGTACAACTTATTTATTATTTATTTGACTTGTTGATGTGCAGTGCTTATATACGTGTTGGTGCGCTGTCACCATAATATTTATGTAGACCTATGTGTAGGTGTGCTGTCAACATTTTTTATGTAGGCCTATGTGTTGGTGTGCTGTGACCGTAATATTTATTAAGGCCTATGTGTTGGTATGTTGTCACCATAATGTCTATGTAGACCTATGTGTTGGTTTGCTGACACCATTATGTTTATATAGAGCTATTTGTTGGTGTGCTGTAACCGTAATATTTATTGAGGCCTATGTGTTGGTGCGCTGTCACCATAATGTTTATGTAGGCCTATTTTTTGTTTGGCTGGAGGAGTCACGCTCTTAGTTAAATACTCGATGGTGTTTTAAGCCACCAACATACTCTTCCAGGCAGCACTGCATTGAAGGCACTCCCCGCCCCCAACAGTTTCGTCCAATCACAGCAGTCGTTAGGGTTAGCGCCCATGCTGTGATTGTCTGAAATTTTAGGAGTTGGGGAGTGCCTTCCATGAGGTGCTGCCTTCAAGAGTACGTTGGGGGCTTAAAACACCGAGTTAATTGAGAATGCTCATGCCCGCCATCTGGATCTTAATGGCTTAACTGATGACTTCACACAGCGAAAACCCAGGAGAGTGCGCCTATGATTTAAGTACAACTTATTTATTATTTATTTGACTTGTTGATGTGCAGTGCTTATATACGTGTTGGTGTGCTGTCACCCTAATATTTATGTAGACCTATGTGTTGGTGTGCTGTCAACATTTTTTATGTAGGCCTATGTGTTGGTGTGCTGTGACCGTAATATTTATCAAGGCCTATGTGTTGGTGCGCTGTCACCATAATGTTTATGTAGGCCTATTTTTTGTTTGGCTGGAGGAGTCACGCTCTCAGTTGAATACTCGATGGTGTTTTAAGCCACCAACATACTCTTTCAGGCAGCACTTGATTGAAGGCACTCCGCGCCCCCATCAGTTTCATCCAATCACAGCAGTCGTTGGGGTTAGGGTTAGCGCCCATGCTGTGATTGTCTGAAACTGTAGGATTTGGGGAGTGCCTTCCATGCAGCACTGGCTTCAAGAGTACGTTGGGGGCTTAAAACACCGAGTTAATTGAGAATGCTCGTGCCCGCCATCTGGATCTTAATGGCTGAATTGATGACTTCACACAGCGAAAACCCAGGAGAGTGCGCCTATGATGTAAGTACAACTTATTTATTTGACTTGTTGATGTGCAGTGCTTATATACGTGTTGGTGCGCTGTCACCATGTTTATGTAGGCCTATGTGTTGGTGCGCTGTCACCATGATTTTTATGTAGGCCTCTTTTTTGTTTGTCCGGAGTCGTCACGCTCTCAATTGAATACTCGATGGTGTTTTAAGCCACCGACATACTTATCCAGGCAGCACTGCATTGAAGGCACTCCCCGCCCCCAACACTTTCATCCAATCACATCATTCGTTAGGGGTAGGGTTTGCGGCCATGCTGTGATTGTCTGAAACTGTAGGGGTTGGGGAGTGCCTTCCATGCGGCGCTGCCTTCAAGAGTACGTTGGGGGCTTAAAACACATACGAGTTAATTGAGAATGCTCGTGCCCGCCAGCTGGATCTTAATGGCTTAGTTGATGACTTCACACAGCGAAAACCCAGGAGATTGCGCCTATGATGTAAGTACAACTTATTTTTTATTTATTTGACTTGTTCATGTGCAGTGCTTATATACGTGTTGGTGCGCTGTCAAAATAATGTTTATGTAGACCTATGTGTTTGTGCCTCTGTTACCATTATATTTATGTAGACCTATGTGTTGGTGCGCTGTCACCATGATGTTTATGTAGTCCTATGTGTTTGTGCCTCTGTTATCATTATGTTTATGTAGACCTATGTGTTGGTGCGCTGTCACCATGATTATTATATAGGCCTATTTTAGTTTGTCGGGAGTCGTCACGCTCTCAATTGAATACTCTGGTGTTTTAAGCCACCAACATACTCTTCCAGGCAGCGCTGCATTGAAGGTACTCCCCGCTCCCAACAGTTTCGTCCAATCACAGCAGTCGTTAGGGTTAGGGTTAGGGTTAGCGCCCATGCTGTGATTGTCTGAAACTGAAAGAGTTCGGTAGTGCCTTCCATGAGGCGCTGCCTTCAAGAGTACGTTGGGGGCTTAAAACACCGAGTTAATTGAGAATGCTCGTGCCCGCCATCTGGATCTTAATGGCTGAATTGATGACTTCACACAGCAAAAACCCAGGAGAGTGCGTCTATGATGTAAGTACAACTTATTTATTTTACTTGTTGATGTGCAGTGCTTATATACGTGTTGGTGTGCTGTGACCGTAATATTTATTAAGGCCTATGTGTTGGTGCGCTGTCACCATAATATTTATGTAGGCCTATTTTGTGTGTGTCTGGAGCAGTCACGCTCTCAGTTGAATACTCGATGGTGTTTTAAGCCACCAACATACTCTTCCAGGCAGCACTTCATTGAAGGCACTCCCCGCCCCCAACAGTTTCATCCAATCACAGCAGTCGTTAGGGTTAGGGTTAGGGTTAGCGCCCATGCTGTGATTGTCTGAAACTGTAGGGGTTGGGGAGTGCCTTCCATGCAGCACTGGCTTCAAGAGTACGTTGGGAGCTTAAAACACCGAGTTAATTGAGAATGCTCATGCCCGCCATCTGGATCTTAATGGCTTAACTGATGACTTCACACAGCGAAAACCCAGGAGAGTGCGCCTATGATGTAAGTACAACTTATTTATTATTTATTTGACTTGTTGGTGTGCAGTGCTTATATATGTGTAGTTCGCTGTCACCATAATATTTATGTAGACCTATGTGTAGGTGTGCTGTCAACATTTTTTATGTAGGCCTATGTGTTGGTGTGCTGTGACCGTAATATTTATTGAGGCCTATGTGTTGGTATGTTGTCACCATAATGTCTATGTAGACCTATGTGTTGGTTTGCTGACACCATTATATTTATATAGAGCTATTTGTTGGTGTGCTGTAACCGTAATATTTATTGAGGCCTATGTGTTGGTGCGCTGTCACCATAATGTTTATGTAGGCGTATTTTGTGTGTGTCTGGAGCAGTCACGCTCTCAGTTGAATACTCGATGGTGTTTTAAGCCACCAACATACTCTTCCAGGCAGCACTTCATTGAAGGCACTCCCCGCCCCCAACAGTTTCATCCAATCACAGCAGTCGTTAGGGTTAGGGTTAGCGCCCATGCTGTGATTGTCTGAAACTGAAAGAGTTCGGGAGTGCCTTCCATGAGGCGCTGCCTTCAAGAGTACGTTGGGGGCTTAAAACACCGAGTTAATTGAGAATGCTCGTGCCCGCCATCTGGATCTTAATGGCTGAATTGATGACTTCACACAGCGAAAACCCAGGAGAGTGCGCCTATGATGTAAGTACAACTTATTTATTTGACTTGTTGATGTGCAGTGCTTATATACGTGTTGGTGCGCTGTCACCATGTTTATGTAGGCCTATGTGTTGGTGCGCTGTCATCATGATTTTTATATAGGCCTCTTTTTTGTTTGTCCGGAGTCGTCACGCTCTCAATTGAATACTCGATGGTGTTTTAAGCCACCGACATACTTATCCAGGCAGCACTGCATTGAAGGCACTCCCCGCCCCCAACACTTTCATCCAATCACAGCATTCGTTAGGGGTAGGGTTTGCGGCCATGCTGTCATTGTCTGAAACTGTAGGGGTTGGGGAGTGCCTTCCATGCGGCGCTGCCTTCAAGAGTACGTTGGGGGCTTAAAACACCAACGAGTTAATTGAGAATGCTCGTGCCCGCCAGCTGGATCTTAATGGCTTAGTTGATGACTTCACACAGCGAAAACCCAGGAGATTGCGCCTATGATGTAAGTACAACTTATTTTTTATTTATTTGACTTGTTCATGTGCAGTGCTTATATACGTGTTGGTGCGCTGTCAAAATAATGTTTATGTAGACCTATGTGTTTGTGCCTCTGTTACCATTATGTTTATATAGACCTATGTGTTGGTGCGCTGTCACCATGATTATTATGTAGGCCTATTTTAGTTTGTCGGGAGTCGTCACGCTCTCAATTGAATACTCTGGTGTTTTAAGCCACCAACATACTCTTCCAGGCAGCACTTCATTGAAGGCACTCCCCGCTCCCAACAGTTTCGTCCAATCACAGCAGTCGTTAGGGTTAGGGTCAGCGCCCATGCTGTGATTGTCTGAAACTGAAGGAGTTGGGGAGTACCTTCCATGAGGCGCTGCCTTCAAGAGTACGTTGGGGGCTTAAAACACCGAGTTAATTGAGAATGCTCGTGCCCGCCATCTGGATCTTAATGGCTGAATTGATGACTTCACACAGCAAAAACCCAGGAGAGTGCGCCTATGATATAAGTACAACTTATTTATTTGACTTGTTGATGTGCAGTGCTTATATACGTGTTGGTGTGCTGTCACCCTAATATTTATGTAGACCTATGTGTTGGTGTGCTGTCAACATTGTTTATGTAGGCCTATGTGTTGGTGTGCTGTGACCGTAATATTAAGGCCTATGTGTTGGCATGTTGTCACCATAATGTCTATGTAGACCTATGTGTTGGTTTGCTGACACCATTATGTTTATATAGAGATATTTGTTGGTGTGCTGTAACCGTAATATTGATTGAGGTCTATGTGTTGGTGCGCCGTCACCATAATGTTTATGTAGGCCTATTTTTTGTTTGGCTGGAGGAGTCACGCTCTCAGTTGAATACTCGATGGTGTTTTAAGCCACCAACATACTCTTCCAGGCAGCACTTGATTGAAGGCACTCCCCGCCCCCATCAGTTTCATCCAATCACAGCAGTCGTTGGGGTTAGGGTTAGCGCCCATGCTGTGATTGTCTGAAACTGTAGGATTTGGGGAGTGCCTTCCATGCAGCACTGGCTTCAAGAGTACGTTGGGGGCTTAAAACACCGAGTTAATTGAGAATGCTCGTGCCCGCCATCTGGATCTTAATGGCTGAATTGATGACTTCACACAGCGAAAACCCAGGAGAGTGCGCCTATGATGTAAGTACAACTTATGTATTTGACTTGTTGATGTGCAGTGCTTATATACGTGTTGGTGCGCTGTCACCATGTTTATGTAGGCCGATGTGTTGGTGCGCTGTCACCATGATTTTTATATAGGCCTATTTTTTGTTTGTCCGGAGTCGTCACGCTCTCAATTGAATACTCGATGGTGTTTTAAGCCACCAACATACTCTTCCAGGCAGCACTGCATTGAAGGCACTCCCCGCCCCCAACAGTTTCATCCAATCACAGCAGTCGTTAGGGTTAGGGTTAGCGCCCATGCTGTGATTGTCTGAAACTGTAGGGGTTGGGGAGTGCCTTCCATGCAGCGCTGCCTTCAAGAGTACGTTGGGAGCTTAAAACACCGAGTTAATTGAGAATGCTCATGCCCGCCATCTGGATCTTAATGGCTTAACTGATGACTTCACACAGCGAAAACCCAGGAGAGTGCGCCTATGATGTAAGTACAACTTATTTATTATTTATTTGACTTGTTGATGTGCAGTGCTTATATACGTGTTGGTGCGCTGTCGCCATAATATATATGTAGACCTATGTGTAGGTGTGCTGTCAACATTTTTTATGTAGGCCTATGTGTTGGTGTGATGTGACCGTAATATTTATTAAGGCCTATGTGTTGGTATGTTGTCGCCATAATGTCTATGTAGACCTATGTGTTGGTTTGCTGACACCATTATGTTTATATAGAGCTATTTGTTGGTGTGCTGTAACCGTAATATTTATTGAAGCCTATGTGTTGGTGCGCTGTCACCATAATGTTTATGTAGGCGTATTTTTTGTTTGGCTGGAGGAGTCACGCTCTCAGTTGAATACTCGATGGTGTTTTAAGCCACCAACATACTCTTCCAGGCAGCACTTGATTGAAGGCACTCCCCGCCCCCATTAGTTTCATCCAATCACAGCAGTCGTTGGGGTTAGGGTTAGCGCCCATGCTGTGATTGTCTGAAACTGTAGGATTTGGGGAGTGCCTTCCATGCAGCACTGGCTTCAAGAGTACTCTGGGGGCTTAAAACACCGAGTTAATTGAGAATGCTCGTGCCCGCCATCTGGATCTTAATGGAATGGCTGAATTGATGACTTCACACAGCGAAAACCCAGGAGAGTGCGCCTATGATGTAAGTACAACTTATTTATTTGACTTGTTGATGTGCAGTGCTTATATACGTGTTGGTGCGCTGTCACCATGTTTACGTAGGCCTATGTGTTGGTGCGCTGTCACCGTGATTTTTATATAGGCCTATTTTTTGTTTGTCCGGAGTCGTCACGCTCTCAATTGAATACTCGATGGTGTTTTAAGCCACCAACATACTCTTCCAGGCAGCACTGCATTGAAGGCACTCCCCGCCCCCAACAGTGTCATCCAATCACAGCAGTCATTACGATTACGGTTAGGGTTAGGGTTAGCGCCCATGCTGTGATTGTCTGAAACTGTAGGGGTTGGGGAGTGCCTTCCATGCAGCGCTGCCTTCAAGAGTACGTTGGGGGCTTAAAACACCGAGTTAATTGAGAATGCTCATGCCCGCCATCTGGATCTTAATGGCTTAACTGATGACTTCACACAGCGAAAACCCAGGAGTGTGCGCCTATGATGTAAGTACAACTTATTTATTATTTATTTGACTTGTTGATGTGCAGTGCTTATATACGTGTTGGTGCGCTGTCACCATAATATTTATGTAGACCTATGTGTAGGTGTGCTGTCAACATTTTTTATGTAGGCCTATGTGTTGGTGTGCTGTGACCGTAATATTTATTAAGGCCTATGTGTTGGTATGTTGTCACCATAATGTCTATGTAGACCTATGTGTTGGTTTGCTGACACCATTATGTTTATATAGAGCTATTTGTTGGTGTGCTGTAACCGTAATATTTATTGAGGCCTATGTGTTGGTGCGCTGTCACCATAATGTTTATGTAGGCCTATTTTTTGTTTGGCTGGAGGAGTCACGCTCTTAGTTAAATACTCGATGGTGTTTTAAGCCACCAACATACTCTTCCAGGCAGCACTGCATTGAAGGCACTCCCCGCCCCCAACAGTTTCGTCCAATCACAGCAGTCGTTAGGGTTAGCGCCCATGCTGTGATTGTCTGAAATTTTAGGAGTTGGGGAGTGCCTTCCATGAGGTGCTGCCTTCAAGAGTACGTTGGGGGCTTAAAACACCGAGTTAATTGAGAATGCTCATGCCCGCCATCTGGATCTTAATGGCTTAACTGATGACTTCACACAGCGAAAACCCAGGAGAGTGCGCCTATGATTTAAGTACAACTTATTTATTATTTATTTGACTTGTTGATGTGCAGTGCTTATATACGTGTTGGTGTGCTGTCACCCTAATATTTATGTAGACCTATGTGTTGGTGTGCTGTCAACATTTTTTATGTAGGCCTATGTGTTGGTGTGCTGTGACCGTAATATTTATCAAGGCCTATGTGTTGGTGCGCTGTCACCATAATGTTTATGTAGGCCTATTTTTTGTTTGGCTGGAGGAGTCACGCTCTCAGTTGAATACTCGATGGTGTTTTAAGCCACCAACATACTCTTTCAGGCAGCACTTGATTGAAGGCACTCCGCGCCCCCATCAGTTTCATCCAATCACAGCAGTCGTTGGGGTTAGGGTTAGCGCCCATGCTGTGATTGTCTGAAACTGTAGGATTTGGGGAGTGCCTTCCATGCAGCACTGGCTTCAAGAGTACGTTGGGGGCTTAAAACACCGAGTTAATTGAGAATGCTCGTGCCCGCCATCTGGATCTTAATGGCTGAATTGATGACTTCACACAGCGAAAACCCAGGAGAGTGCGCCTATGATGTAAGTACAACTTATTTATTTGACTTGTTGATGTGCAGTGCTTATATACGTGTTGGTGCGCTGTCACCATGTTTGTGTTGGTGCGCTGTCACCATGATTTTTATATAGGCCTATTTTTTGTTTGTCCGGAGTCGTCACGCTCTCAATTGAATACTCGATGGTGTTTTAAGCCACCAACATACTCTTCCAGGCAGCACTGCATTGAAGGCACTCCCCGCCCCCAACAGTTTCATCCAATCACAGCAGTCGTTAGGGTTAGGGTTAGGGTTAGCGCCCATGCTGTGATTGTCTGAAACTGTAGGGGTTGGGGAGTGCCTTCCATGCAGCGCTGCCTTAAAGAGTACGTTGGGAGCTTAAAACACCGAGTTAATTGAGAATGCTCATGCCCGCCATCTGGATCTTAATGGCTTAACTGATGACTTCACACAGCGAAAACCCAGGAGAGTGCGCCTATGATGTAAGTACAACTTATTTATTATTTATTTGACTTGTTGATGTGCAGTGCTTATATACGTGTTGGTGCGCTGTCACCATAATATTTATGTAGACCTATGTGTAGGTGTGCTGTCAACATTTTTTATGTAGGCCTATGTGTTAGTGTGCTGTGACCGTAATATTTATTAAGGCCTATGTGTTGGTATGTTGTCACCATAATGTCTATGTAGACCTATGTGTTGGTTTGCTGACACCATTATGTTTATATAGAGCTATTTGTTGGTGTGCTGTAACCGTAATATTTATTGAAGCCTATGTGTTGGTGCGCTGTCACCATAATGTTTATGTAGGCGTATTTTTTTGTTTGGCTGGAGGAGTCACGCTCTCAGTTGAATACTCGATGGTGTTTTAAGCCACCAACATACTCTTCCAGGCAGCACTCAATTGAAGGCACTCCGCGCCCCCATTAGTTTCATCCAATCACAGCAGTCGTTGGGGTTAGGGTTAGCGCCCATGCTGTGATTGTCTGAAACTGTAGGATTTGGGGAGTGCCTTCCATGCAGCACTGGCTTCAAGAGTACGTTGGGGGCTTAAAACACCGAGTTAATTGAGAATGCTCGTGCCCGCCATCTGGATCTTAATGGCTGAATTGATGACTTCACACAGCGAAAACCCAGGAGAGTGCGCCTATGATGTAAGTACAACTTATTTATTATTTATTTGACTTGTTGATGTGCAGTGCTTATATACGTGTTGGTGCGCTGTCACCATAATATTTATGTAGACCTATGTGTAGGTGTGCTGTCAACATTTTTTATGTAGGCCTATGTGTTGGTGTGCTGTGACCGTAATATTTATTAAGGCCTATGTGTTGGTATGTTGTCACCATAATGTCTATATAGACCTATGTGTTGGTTTGCTGACACCATTATGTTTATATAGAGCTCTTTGTTGGTGTGCTGTAACCGTAATATTTATTGAGGCCTATGTGTTGGTGCGCTGTCACCATAATGTTTATGTAGGCCTATTTTTTGTTTGGCTGGAGGAGTCACGCTCTCAGTTAAATACTCGATGGTGTTTTAAGCCACCAACATACTCTTCCAGGCAGCACTGCATTGAAGGCACTCCCCGCCCCCAACAGTTTCGTCCAATCACAGCAGTCGTTAGGGTTAGGGTTAGGGTTAGCGCCCATGCTGTGATTGTCTGAAACTTTAGGAGTTGGCGAGTGCCTTCCATGAGGCGCTGCCTTCAAGAGTATGTTGGGGGCTTAAAACACCGAGTTAATTGAGAATGCTCATGCCCGCCATCTGGATCTTAATGGCTGAATTGATGACTTCACACAGCGAAAACCCAGGAGAGTGTGCCTATGATGTAAGTACAACTTATTTATTATTTATTTGACTTGTTGATGTGCAGTGCTTATATACGTGTTGGTGCGCTGTCACCATAATATTTATGTAGACCTATGTGTTGGTGTGCTGTCAACATTATTTATGTAGGCCTATGTGTTGGTGTGCTGTGACCGTAATATTTATTAAGGGCTATGTGTTGGTGCGCTGTCACCATAATGTTTATGTAGGCCTATTTTTTGTTTGGCTGGAGGAGTCACGCTCTCAGTTGAATACTCGATGGTGTTTTAAGCCACCAACATACTCTTCCAGGCAGCACTTGATTGAAGGCACTCCCCGCCCCCATCAGTTTCATCCAATCACAGCAGTCGTTGGGGTTAGGGTTAACGCCCATGCTGTGATTGTCTGAAACTGTAGGATTTGGGGAGTGCCTTCCATGCAGCACTGGCTTCAAGAGTACGTTGGGGGCTTAAAACACCGAGTTAATTGAGAATGCTCGTGCCCGCCATCTGGATCTTAATGGCTGAATTGATGACTTCACACAGCGAAAACCCAGGAGAGTGCGCCTATGATGTAAGTACAACTTATTTATTTGACTTGTTGATGTGCAGTGCTTATATACGTGTTGGTGCGCTGTCACCATGTTTGTGTTGGTGCGCTGTCACCATGATTTTTGTGTAGGCCTATTTTTTGTTTTTCCGGAGTCGTCACGCTCTCAATTGAATACTCGATGGTGTTTTAAGCCACCAACATACTCTTCCAGGCAGCACTGCATTGAAGGCACTCCCCGCCCCCAACAGTTTCATCCAATCACAGCAGTCGTTAGGGTTAGGGTTAGGGTTAGCGCCCATGCTGTGATTGTCTGAAACTGTAGGGGTTGGGGACTGCCTTCCATGCAGCGCTGCCTTCAAGAGTACGTTGGGAGCTTAAAACACCGAGTTAATTGAGAATGCTCATGCCCGCCATCTGGATCTTAATGGCTTAACTGATGACTTCACACAGCGAAAACCCAGGAGAGTGCGCCTATGATGTAAGTACAACTTATTTATTATTTATTTGACTTGTTGATGTGCAGTGCTTATATACGTGTTGGTGCGCTGTCACCATAATATTTATGTAGACCTATGTGTTGGTGTGCTGTCAACATTATTTATGTAGGCCTATGTGTTGGTGTGCTGTGACCGTAATATTTATTAAGGGCTATGTGTTGGTGCGCTGTCACCATAATGTTTATGTAGGCCTATTTTTTGTTTGGCTGGAGGAGTCACGCTCTCAGTTGAATACTCGATGGTGTTTTAAGCCACCAACATACTCTTCCAGGCAGCACTTGATTGAAGGCACTCCCCGCCCCCATCAGTTTCATCCAATCACAGCAGTCGTTGGGGTTAGGGTTAACGCCCATGCTGTGATTGTCTGAAACTGTAGGATTTGGGGAGTGCCTTCCATGCAGCACTGGCTTCAAGAGTACGTTGGGGGCTTAAAACACCGAGTTAATTGAGAATGCTCGTGCCCGCCATCTGGATCTTAATGGCTGAATTGATGACTTCACACAGCGAAAACCCAGGAGAGTGCGCCTATGATGTAAGTACAACTTATTTATTTGACTTGTTGATGTGCAGTGCTTATATACGTGTTGGTGCGCTGTCACCATGTTTGTGTTGGTGCGCTGTCACCATGATTTTTATATAGGCCTATTTTTTGTTTGTCCGGAGTCGTCACGCTCTCAATTGAATACTCGATGGTGTTTTAAGCCACCAACATACTCTTCCAGGCAGCACTGCATTGAAGGCACTCCCCGCCCCCAACAGTTTCATCCAATCACAGCAGTCGTTAGGGTTAGGGTTAGGGTTAGCGCCCATGCTGTGATTGTCTGAAACTGTAGGGGTTGGGGAGTGCCTTCCATGCAGCGCTGCCTTAAAGAGTACGTTGGGAGCTTAAAACACCGAGTTAATTGAGAATGCTCATGCCCGCCATCTGGATCTTAATGGCTTAACTGATGACTTCACACAGCGAAAACCCAGGAGAGTGCGCCTATGATGTAAGTTCAACTTATTTATTATTTATTTGACTTGTTGATGTGCAGTGCTTATATACGTGTTGGTGCGCTGTCACCATAATATTTATGTAGACCTATGTGTAGGTGTGTTGTCAACATTTTTTATGTAGGCCTATGTGTTGGTGTGCTGTGACCGTAATATTTATTAAGGCCTATGTGTTGGTATGTTGTCACCATAATGTCTATGTAGACCTATGTGTTGGTTTGCTGACACCATTATGTTTATATAGAGCTATTTGTTGGTGTGCTGTAACCGTAATATTTATTGAGGCCTATGTGTTGGTGCGCTGTCACCATAATGTTTATGTAGGCCTATTTTTTGTTTGGCTGGAGGAGTCACGCTCTCAGTTAAATACTCGATGGTGTTTTAAGCCACCAACATACTCTTCCAGGCAGCACTGCATTGAAGGCACTCCCCGCCCCCAACAGTTTCGTCCAATCACAGCAGTCGTTAGGGTTAGGGTTAGGGTTAGCGCCCATGCTGTGATTGTCTGAAACTTTAGGAGTTGGCGAGTGCCTTCCATGAGGCGCTGCCTTCAAGAGTATGTTGGGGGCTTAAAACACCGAGTTAATTGAGAATGCTCATGCCCGCCATCTGGATCTTAATGGCTGAATTGATGACTTCACACAGCGAAAACCCAGGAGAGTGTGCCTATGATGTAAGTACAACTTATTTATTATTTATTTGACTTGTTGATGTGCAGTGCTTATATACGTGTTGGTGCGCTGTCACCATAATATTTATGTAGACCTATGTGTTGGTGTGCTGTCAACATTATTTATGTAGGCCTATGTGTTGGTGTGCTGTGACCGTAATATTTATTAAGGGCTATGTGTTGGTGCGCTGTCACCATAATGTTTATGTAGGCCTATTTTTTGTTTGGCTGGAGGAGTCACGCTCTCAGTTGAATACTCGATGGTGTTTTAAGCCACCAACATACTCTTCCAGGCAGCACTTGATTGAAGGCACTCCCCGCCCCCATCAGTTTCATCCAATCACAGCAGTCGTTGGGGTTAGGGTTAACGCCCATGCTGTGATTGTCTGAAACTGTAGGATTTGGGGAGTGCCTTCCATGCAGCACTGGCTTCAAGAGTACGTTGGGGGCTTAAAACACCGAGTTAATTGAGAATGCTCGTGCCCGCCATCTGGATCTTAATGGCTGAATTGATGACTTCACACAGCGAAAACCCAGGAGAGTGCACCTATGATGTAAGTACAACTTATTTATTTGACTTGTTGATGTGCAGTGCTTATATACGTGTTGGTGCGCTGTCACCATGTTTGTGTTGGTGCGCTGTCACCATGATTTTTATATAGGCCTATTTTTTGTTTGTCCGGAGTCGTCACGCTCTCAATTGAATACTCGATGGTGTTTTAAGCCACCAACATACTCTTCCAGGCAGCACTGCATTGAAGGCACTCCCCGCCCCCAACAGTTTCATCCAATCACAGCAGTCGTTAGGGTTAGGGTTAGGGTTAGCGCCCATGCTGTGATTGTCTGAAACTGTAGGGGTTGGGGAGTGCCTTCCATGCAGCGCTGCCTTAAAGAGTACGTTGGGAGCTTAAAACACCGAGTTAATTGAGAATGCTCATGCCCGCCATCTGGATCTTAATGGCTTAACTGATGACTTCACACAGCGAAAACCCAGGAGAGTGCGCCTATGATGTAAGTACAACTTATTTATTATTTATTTGACTTGTTGGTGTGCAGTGCTTATATACGTGTTGGTGCGCTGTCACCATAATATTTATGTAGACCTATGTGTAGGTGTGTTGTCAACATTATTTATGTAGGCCTATGTGTTGGTGTGCTGTGTCCGTAATATTTATTAAGGGCTATGTGTTGGTGCGCTGTCACCATAATGTTTATGTAGGCCTATTTTTTGTTTGGCTGGAGGAGTCACGCTCTCAGTTGAATACTCGATGGTGTTTTAAGCCACCAACATACTCTTCCAGGCAGCACTTGATTGAAGGCACTCCCCGCCCCCATCAGTTTCATCCAATCACAGCAGTCGTTGGGGTTAGGGTTAACGCCCATGCTGTGATTGTCTGAAACTGTAGGATTTGGGGAGTGCCTTCCATGCAGCACTGGCTTCAAGAGTACGTTGGGGGCTTAAAACACCGAGTTAATTGAGAATGCTCGTGCCCGCCATCTGGATCTTAATGGCTGAATTGATGACTTCACACAGCGAAAACCCAGGAGAGTGCGCCTATGATGTAAGTACAACTTATTTATTTGACTTGTTGATGTGCAGTGCTTATATACGAGTTGGTGCGCTGTCACCATGTTTATGTAGGCCGATGTGTTGGTGCGCTGTCACCATGATTTTTATATAGGCCTATTTTTTGTTTGTCCGGAGTCGTCACGCTCTCAATTGAATACTCGATGGTGTTTTAAGCCACCAACATACTCTTCCAGGCAGCACTGCATTGAAGGCACTCCCCGCCCCCAACAGTTTCATCCAATCACAGCAGTCGTTAGGGTTAGGGTTAGGGTTAGCGCCCATGCTGTGATTGTCTGAAACTGTAGGGGTTGGGGAGTGCCTTCCATGCAGCGCTGCCTTAAAGAGTACGTTGGGAGCTTAAAACACCGAGTTAATTGAGAATGCTTATGCCCGCCATCTGGATCTTAATGGCTTAACTGATGACTTCACACAGCGAAAACCCAGGAGAGTGCGCCTATGATGTAAGTACAACTTATTTATTATTTATTTGACTTGTTGATGTGCAGTGCTTATATACGTGTTGGTGCGCTGTCACCATAATATTTATGTAGACCTATGTGTAGGTGTGCTGTCAACATTTTTTATGTAGGCCTATGTGTTGGTGTGCTGTGACCGTAATATTTATTAAGGCCTATGTGTTGGTATGTTGTCACCATAATGTCTATGTAGACCTATGTGTTGGTTTGCTGACACCATTATGTTTATATAGAGCTATTTGTTGGTGTGCTGTAACCGTAATATTGATTGAGGCCTATGTGTTGGTGCGCTGTCACCATAATGTTTATGTAGGCCTATTTTTTGTTTGGCTGGAGGAGTCACGCTCTCAGTTGAATACTCGATGGTGTTTTAAGCCACCAACATACTCTTCCAGGCAGCACTTGATTGAAGGCACTCCCCGCCCCCATCAGTTTCATCCAATCACAGCAGTCGTTGGGGTTAGGGTTAGTGCCCATGCTGTGATTGTCTGAAACTGTAGGATTTGGGGAGTGCCTTCCATGCAGCACTGGCTTCAAGAGTACGTTGGGGGCTTAAAACACCGAGTTAATTCAGAATGCTCGTGCCCGCCATCTGGATCTTAATGGCTGAATTGATGACTTCACACAGCGAAAACCCAGGAGAGTGCGCCTATGATGTAAGTACAACTTATTTATTTGACTTGTTGATGTGCAGTGCTTATATACGTGTTGGTGCGCTGTCACCATGTTTATGTAGGCCGATGTGTTGGTGCGCTGTCACCATGATTTTTATATAGGCCTATTTTTTGTTTGTCCGGAGTCGTCACGCTCTTAATTGAATACTCGATGGTGTTTTAAGCCACCAACATACTCTTCCAGGCAGCACTGCATTGAAGGCACTCCCCGCCCCCAACAGTTTCATCCAATCACAGCAGTCGTTAGGGTTAGGGTTAGCGCCCATGCTGTGATTGTCTGAAACTGTAGGGGTTGGGGAGTGCCTTCCATGCAACGCTGCCTTCAAGAGTACGTTGGGAGCTTAAAACACCGAGTTAATTGAGAATGCTCATGCCCGCCATCTGGATCTTAATGGCTTAACTGATGACTTCACACAGCGAAAACCCAGGAGAGTGCGCCTATGATGTAAGTACAACTTATTTATTATTTATTTAACTTGTTGATGTGCAGTGCTTATATACGTGTTGGTGCGCTGTCACCATAATATTTATGTAGACCTATGTGTAGGTGTGCTGTCAACATTTTTTATGTAGGCCTATGTGTTGGTGTGCTGTGACCGTAATATTTATTAAGGCCTATGTGTTGGTATGTTGTCACCATAATGTCTATGTAGACCTATATGTTGGTTTGCTGACATCATTATGTTTATATAGAGCTATTTGTTGGTTTGCTGTAACCGTAATATTTATTGAGGCCTATGTGTTGGTGCGCTGTCACCATAATGTTTATGTAGGCCTATTTTTTGTTTGGCTGGAGGAGTCACGCTCTCAGTTGAATACTCGATGGTGTTTTAAGCCCACCAACATACTCTTCCAGGCAGCACTTGATTGAAGGCACTCCCCGCCCCCATCAGTTTCATCCAATCACAGCAGTCGTTGGTGTTAGGGTTAGCGCCCATGCTGTGATTGTCTGAAACTGTAGAATTTGGGGAGTGCCTTCCATGCAGCAATGGCTTCAAGAGTACGTTGGGGGCTTAAAACACCGAGTTAATTGAGAATGCTCGTGCCCGCCATCTGGATCTTAATGGCTGAATTGATGACTTCACACAGCGAAAACCCAGGAGAGTGCGCCTATGATGTAAGTACAACTTATTTATTATTTATTTGACTTGTTGATGTGCAGTGCTTATATACGTGTTGGTGCACTGTCACCATAATATTTATGTAGACCTATGTGTAGGTGTGCTGTCAACATTTTTTATGTAGGCCTATGTTTTGGTGTGCTGTGACCGTAATATTTATTAAGGCCTATGTGTTGGTATGTTGTCACCATAATGTCTATATAGACCTATGTGTTGGTTTGCTGACACCATTATGTTTATATAGAGCTCTTTGTTGGTGTGCTGTAACCGTAATATTTATTGAGGCCTATGTGTTGGTGCGCTGTCACCATAATGTTTATGTAGGCCTATTTTTTGTTTGGCTGGAGGAGTCACGCTCTCAGTTAAATACACGATGGTGTTTTAAGCCACCAACATACTCTTCCAGGCAGCACTGCATTGAAGGCACTCCCCGCCCCCAACAGTTTCGTCCAATCACAGCAGTCGTTAGGGTTAGGGTTAGGGTTAGCGCCCATGCTGTGATTGTCTGAAACTTTAGGAGTTGGGGAGTGCCATCCATGCAGCACTGGCTTCAAGAGTATGTTGGGGGCTTAAAACACCGAGTTAATTGAGAATGCTCGTGCCCGCCATCTGGATCTTAATGGCTGAACTGATGACTTCACACAGCGAAAACCCAGGAGAGTGCGCCTATGATGTAAGTACAACTTATTTATTTGACTTGTTGATATGCAGTGCTTATATACGTGTTGGTGCGCTGTCACCATGTTTGTGTTGGTGCGCTGTCACCATGATTTTTGTGTAGGCCTATTTTTTGTTTTTCCGGAGTCGTCACGCTCTCAATTGAATACTCGATGGTGTTTTAAGCCACCAACATACTCTTCCAGGCAGCACTGCATTGAAGGCACTCCCCGCCCCCAACAGTTTCATCCAATCACAGCAGTCGTTAGGGTTAGGGTTAGGGTTAGCGCCCATGCTGTGATTGTCTGAAACTGTAGGGGTTGGGGACTGCCTTCCATGCAGCGCTGCCTTCAAGAGTACGTTGGGAGCTTAAAACACCGAGTTAATTGAGAATGCTCATGCCCGCCATCTGGATCTTAATGGCTTAACTGATGACTTCACACAGCGAAAACCCAGGAGAGTGCGCCTATGATGTAAGTACAACTTATTTATTATTTATTTGACTTGTTGATGTGCAGTGCTTATATACGTGTTGGTGCGCTGTCACCATAATATTTATGTAGACCTATGTGTAGGTGTGCTGTCAACATTTTTTATGTAGGCCTATGTGTTGGTGTGCTGCTGTGCTGTGACCGTAATATTTATTAAGGCCTATGTGTTGGTATGTTGTCACCATAATGTCTATGTAGACCTATGTGTTGGTTTGCTGACACCATTATGTTTACATAGAGCTATTTGTTGGTGTGCTGTAACCGTAATATTTATTGAAGCCTATGTGTTGGTGCGCTGTCACCATAATGTTTATGTAGGCGTATTTTTTTGTTTGGCTGGAGGAGTCACGCTCTCAGTTGAATACTCGATGGTGTTTTAAGCCACCAACATACTCTTCCAGGCAGTACTTGATTGAAGGCACTCCCCGCCCCCATTAGTTTCATCCAATCACAGCAGTCGTTGGGGTTAGGGTTAGCGCCCATGCTGTGATTGTCTGAAACTGTAGGATTTGGGGAGTGCCTTCCATGCAGCACTGGCTTCAAGAGTACGTTGGGGGCTTAAAACACCGAGTTAATTGAGAATGCTCGTGCCCGCCATCTGGATCTTAATGGCTGAATTGATGACTTCACACAGCGAAAACCCAGGAGAGTGCGCCTATGATGTAAGTACAACTTATTTATTTGACTTGTTGATGTGCAGTGCTTATATACGTGTTGGTGCGCTGTCACCATGTTTATGTAGGCCTATGTGTTGGTGCGCTGTCACCATGATTTTTATATAGGCCTATTTTTTGTTTGTCCGGAGTCGTCACGCTCTCAATTGAATACTCGATGGTGTTTTAAGCCACCAACATACTCTTCCAGGCAGCATTGCATTGAAAGCACTCCCCGCCCCCAACAGTGTCATCCAATCACAGCAGTCGTTAGGATTACGGTTAGGGTTAGCGCCCATGCTGTGATTGTCTGAAACTGTAGGATTTGGGGAGTGCCTTCCATGCAGCACTGGCTTCTAGAGTACGTTGGGGGCTTAAAACACCGAGTTAATTGAGAATGCTCATGCCCGCCATCTGGATCTTAATGGCTGAATTGATGACTTCACACAGCGAAAACCCAGGAGAGTGCGTCTATGATGTAAGTACAACTTATTTATTATTTATTTGACTTGTTGATGTGCAGTGCTTATATACGTGTTGGTGCGCTGTCACCATAATATTTATGTAGACCTATGTGTAGGTGTGCTGTCAACATTTTTTATGTAGGCCTATGTGTTGGTGTGCTGTGACCGTAATATTTATTAAGGCCTATGTGTTGGTATGTTGTCACCATAATGTCTATATAGACCTATGTGTTGGTTTGCTGACACCATTATGTTTATATAGAGCTCTTTGTTGGTGTGCTGTAACCGTAATATTTATTGAGGCCTATGTGTTGGTGCGCTGTCACCATAATGTTTATGTAGGCCTATTTTTTGTTTGGCTGGAGGAGTCACGCTCTCAGTTAAATACTCGATGGTGTTTTAAGCCACCAACATACTCTTCCAGGCAGCACTGCATTGAAGGCACTCCCCGCCCCCAACAGTTTCGTCCAATCACAGCAGTCGTTAGGGTTAGGGTTAGGGTTAGCGCCCATGCTGTGATTGTCTGAAACTTTAGGAGTTGGGGAGTGCCTTCCATGAGGCGCTGCCTTCAAGAGTATGTTGGGGGCTTAAAACACCGAGTTAATTGAGAATGCTCATGCCCGCCATCTGGATCTTAATGGCTGAATTGATGACTTCACACAGCGAAAACCCAGGAGAGTGTGCCTATGATGTAAGTACAACTTATTTATTATTTATTTGACTTGTTGATGTGCAGTGCTTACATACGTGTTGGTGCGCTGTCACCATAATATTTATGTAGACCTATGTGTAGGTGTGCTGTCAACATTTTTTATGTAGGCCTATGTGTTGGTGTGCTGCTGTGCTGTGACCGTAATATTTATTAAGGCCTATGTGTTGGTATGTTGTCACCATAATGTCTATGTAGACCTATGTGTTGGTTTGCTGACACCATTATGTTTATATACAGCTATTTGTTGGTGTGCTGTAACCGTAATATTTATTGAAGCCTATGTGTTGGTGCGCTGTCACCATAATGTTTATGTAGGCGTATTTTTTTGTTTGGCTGGAGGAGTCACGCTCTCAGTTGAATACTCGATGGTATTTTAAGCCACCAACATACTCTTCCAGGCAGCACTGCATTGAAGGCACTCCCCGCCCCCAACAGTTTCGTCCAATCACAGCAGTCGTTAGGGTTAGGGTTAGGGTTAGCGCCCATGCTGTGATTGTCTGAAACTTTAGGAGTTGGCGAGTGCCTTCCATGAGGCGCTGCCTTCAAGAGTATGTTGGGGGCTTAAAACACCGAGTTAATTGAGAATGCTCATGCCCGCCATCTGGATCTTAATGGCTGAATTGATGACTTCACACAGCGAAAACCCAGGAGAGTGTGCCTATGATGTAAGTACAACTTATTTATTATTTATTTGACTTGTTGATGTGCAGTGCTTATATACGTGTTGGTGCGCTGTCACCATAATATTTATGTAGACCTATGTGTTGGTGTGCTGTCAACATTATTTATGTAGGCCTCTGTGTTGGTGTGCTGTGACCGTAATATTTATTAAGGGCTATGTGTTGGTGCGCTGTCACCATAATGTTTATGTAGGCCTAAAATTTGTTTGGCTGGAGGAGTCACGCTCTCAGTTGAATACTCGATGGTGTTTTAAGCCACCAACATACTCTTCTAGGCAGCACTTGATTGAAGGCACTCCCCGCCCCCATCAGTTTCATCCAATCACAGCAGTCGTTGGGGTTAGGGTTAACGCCCATGCTGTGATTGTCTGAAACTGTAGGATTTGGGGAGTGCCTTCCATGCAGCACTGGCTTCAAGAGTACGTTGGGGGCTTAAAACACCGAGTTAATTGAGAATGCTCGTGCCCGCCATCTGGATCTTAATGGCTGAATTGATGACTTCACACAGCGAAAACCCAGGAGAGTGCGCCTATGATGTAAGTACAACTTATTTATTTGACTTGTTGATGTGCAGTGCTTATATACGTGTTGGTGCGCTGTCACCATGTTTGTGTTGGTGCGCTGTCACCATGATTTTTATATAGGCCTATTTTTTGTTTGTCCGGAGTCGTCACGCTCTCAATTGAATACTCGATGGTGTTTTAAGCCACCAACATACTCTTCCAGGCAGCACTGCATTGAAGGCACTCCCCGCCCCCAACAGTTTCATCCAATCACAGCAGTCGTTAGGGTTAGGGTTAGGGTTAGCGCCCATGCTGTGATTGTCTGAAACTGTAGGGGTTGGGGAGTGCCTTCCATGCAGCGCTGCCTTCAAGAGTACGTTGGGAGCTTAAAACACCGAGTTAATTGAGAATGCTCATGCCCGCCATCTGGATCTTAATGGCTTAACTGATGACTTCACACAGCGAAAACCCAGGAGAGTGCGCCTATGATGTAAGTACAACTTATTTATTATTTATTTGACTTGTTGATGTGCAGTGCTTATATACGTGTTGGTGCGCTGTCACCATAATATTTATGTAGACCTATGTGTAGGTGTGCTGTCAACATTTTTTATGTAGGCCTATGTGTTGGTGTGCTGTGACCGTAATATTTATTAAGGCCTATGTGTTGGAATGTTGTCACCATAATGTCTATGTAGACCTATGTGTTGGTTTGCTGACACCATTATGTTTATATAGAGCTATTTGTTGGTGTGCTGTAACCATAATATTGATTGAGGCCTATGTGTTGGTGCGCTGTCACCATAATGTTTATGTAGGCCTATTTTTTGTTTGGCTGGAGGAGTCACGCTCTCAGTTGAATACTCGATGGTGTTTTAAGCCACCAACATACTCTTCCAGGCAGCACTTGATTGAAGGCACTCCCCGCCCCCATCAGTTTCATCCAATCACAGCAGTCGTTGGGGTTAGGGTTAGCGCCCATGCTGTGATTGTCTGAAACTTTAGGATTTGGGGAGTGCCTTCCATGCAGCACTGGCTTCAAGAGTACGTTGGGGGCTTAAAACACCGAGTTAATTGAGAATGCTCGTGCCCGCCATCTGGATCTTAATGGCTGAATTGATGACTTCACACAGCGAAAACCCAGGAGAGTGCGCCTATGATGTAAGTACAACTTATTTATTTGACTTGTTGATGTGCAGTGCTTATATACTTGTTGGTGCGCTGTCACCATGTTTATGTAGGCCGATGTGTTGGTGCGCTGTCACCATGATTTTTATATAGGCCTATTTTTTGTTTGTCCGGAGTCGTCACGCTCTCAATTGAATACTCGATGGTGTTTTAAGCCACCAACATACTCTTCCAGGCAGCACTGCATTGAAGGCACTCCCCGCCCCCAACAGTTTCATCCAATCACAGCAGTCGTTAGGGTTAGGGTTAGGGTTAGCGCCCATGCTGTGATTGTCTGAAACTGTAGGGGTTGGGGAGTGCCTTCCATGCAGCGCTGCCTTCAAGAGTACGTTGGGAGCTTAAAACACCGAGTTAATTGAGAATGCTCATGCCCGCCCTCTGGATCTTAATGGCTTAACTGATGACTTCACACAGCGAAAACCCAGGAGAGTGCGCCTATGATGTAAGTACAACTTATTTATTATTTATTTGACTTGTTGATGTGCAGTGCTTATATACGTGTTGGTGCGCTGTCACCATAATATATATGTAGACCTATGTGTAGGTGTGCTGTCAACATTTTTTATGTAGGCCTATGTGTTGGTGTGCTGTGACCGTAATATTTATTAAGGCCTATGTGTTGGTATGTTGTCACCATAATGTCTATGTAGACCTATGTGTTGGTTTGCTGACACCATAATGTTTATATAGAGCTATTTGTTGGTGTGCTGTAACCATAATATTGATTGAGGCCTATGTGTTGGTGCGCTGTCACCATAATGTTTATGTAGGCCTATTTTTTGTTTGGCTGGAGGAGTCACACTCTCAGTTGAATACTCGATGGTGTTTTAAGCCACCAACATACTCTTCCAGGCAGCACTTGATTGAAGGCACTCCCCGCCCCCATCAGTTTCATCCAATCACAGCAGTCGTTGGGGTTAGGGTTAGCGCCCATGCTGTGATTGTCTGAAACTGTAGGGGTTGGGGAGTGCCTTCCATGCAGCACTGGCTTCAAGAGTACGTTGGGGGCTTAAAACACCGAGTTAATTGAGAATGCTCGTGCCCGCCATCTGGATCTTAATGGCTGAATTGATGACTTCACACAGCGAAAACCCAGGAGAGTGCGCCTATGATGTAAGTACAACTTATTTATTTGACTTGTTGATGTGCAGTGCTTATATACGTGTTGGTGCGCTGTCACCATGGTAGAGTAGGCCTATGTGTTGGTGCGCTGTCACCATGATTTTTATATAGGCCTATTTTTTGTTTGTCCGGAGTCGTCACGCTCTCAATTGAATACTCGATGGTGTTTTAAGCCACCAACATACTCTTCCAGGCAGCACTGCATTGAAGGCACTCCCCGCCCCCAACAGTGTCATCCAATCACAGCAGTCGTTAGGATTACGGTTAGGGTTAGGGTTAGCGCCCATGCTGTGATTGTCTGAAACTGTAGGGGTTGGGGAGTGCCTTCCATGCAGCGCTGCCTTCAAGAGTACGTTGGGGGCTTAAAACACCGAGTTAATTGAGAATGCTCATGCCTGCCATCTGGATCTTAATGGCTTAACTGATGACTTAACACAGCGAAAACCCAGGAGAGTGCGCCTATGATGTAAGTACAACTTATTTATTATTTATTTGACTTGTTGATATGCAGTGCTTATATACGTGTTGGTGCGCTGTCACCATAATATTTATGTAGACCTATGTGTAGGTGTGCTGTCAACATTTTTTATGTAGGCCTATGTGTTGGTGTGCTGTGACCGTAATATTTATTAAGGCCTATGTTTTGGTATGTTGTCACCATAATGTCTATATAGACCTATGTGTTGGTTTGCTGACACCATTATGTTTATATAGAGCTATTTGTTGGTGTGCTGTAACCGTAATATGTATTGAGGCCTATGTGTTGGTGCGCTGTCACCATAATGTTTATGTAGGCCTATTTTTTGTTTGGCTGGAGGAGTCACGCTCTCAGTTAAATACTCGATGGTGTTTTAAGCCACCAACATACTCTTCCAGGCAGCACTGCATTGAAGGCACTCCCCGCCCCCAACAGTTTCGTCCAATCACAGCAGTCGTTAGGGTTAGGGTTAGGGTTAGCGCCCATGCTGTGATTGTCTGAAACTTTAGGAGTTGGGGAGTGCCTTCCATGAGGTGCTGCCTTCAAGAGTATGTTGGGGGCTTAAAACACCGAGTTAATTGAGAATGCTCATGCCCGCCATCTGGATCTTAATGGCTGAATTGATGACTTCACACAGCGAAAACCCAGGAGAGTGCGCCTATGATCTAAGTAAAACTTATTTATTTGACTTGTTGATGTGCAGTGCTTATATACGTGTTGGTGCGCTGTCAAAATAATGTTGGTGCGCTGTCACCATGATGTTTATGTAGTCCTATGTGTTTGTGCCTCTGTTACCATTATGTTTATGTAGGCCTATGTGTTGGTGTGCTGTCACCATGATTTTTATGTAGGCCTATTTTAGTTTGTCCGGAGTCGTCACGCTCTCAGTTAAATACTCGATGGTGTTTTAAGCCACCAACATACTCTTCCAGGCAGCACTTCATCGAAGGCACTCCCCGCCCCCAACAGTTTCATCCAATCACAGCTGTCGTTAGGGTTAGGGTTAGCGCCCATGCTGTGATTGTCTGAAACTTTAGGAGTTGGGGAGTGCCTTCCATGAGGCGCTGCCTTCAAGAGTACATTGGGGGCGTAAAACACCGAGTTAATTGAGAATGCTCATGCCCGCCATCTGGAACTTAATGGCTTAACTGATGACTTCACACAGCGAAAACCCAGGAGAGTGCGCCTATGATGTAAGTACAACTTATTTATTATTTATTTGACTTGTTGATGTGCAGTGCTTATATACGTGTTGGTGCGCTGTCACCATAAAATTTATGTAGACCTATGTGTTGGTGTGCTGTCAACATTGTTTATGTAGGCCTATGTGTTGGTGTGCTGTGACCGTAATATTTATTAAGGCCTATGTGTTGGTATGTTGTCACCATAATGTCTATGTAGACCTACACTCACCGGCCACTTTATTAGGCACACCTGTCCAACTGCTCATTAACGCAAATTTCTAATCAGCCAATCACATGGCAGCAACTCAATGCATTTAGGCATGTAGACATGGTCAAGACGATCTGCTGCAGTTCAAACCGAGCATCAGAATGGGGAAGAAAGGTGATTTAAGTGACTTTGAACGTGGCACGGTTGTTGGTGCCAGACGGGCTGGTCTGAGTATTTCAGAAACTCCTGATCTACTGGGATTTTCACGCACAACCATCTCTAGTGTTTACAGAGAATGGTCCGAAAAAGAGAAAATATCCAGTGAGCGGCAGTTCTGTGGGCGAAAATGCCTTGTTGATGCCAGAGGTCAGAGGAGAATGGCCAGACTGGTTCGAGCTAATAGAAAGGCAACAGTAACTCAAATAACCACTCATTACAACCGAGGTATGCAGAAGAGCATCTCTGAACGCACAACACGTCGAACCTTGAGGCAGATGGGCTACAGCAGCAGCAGACCACACCGGGTGCCACTCTTGTCAGCTAAGAACAGGAAATTGAGGCTACAATTCGCACAGGCTCACCAAAATTGGACAATAGAAGATTGGAAAAACGTTGCCTGGTCTGACGAGTCTCGATTTCCGATTTCTGCTGCGACATTCGGATGGTAGGGTCAGAATTTGGCGTCAACAACATGAAAGCATGGATCCATCCTGCCTTGTATCAACGGTTCAGGCTGCTGGTGGTGGTGTAATGGTGTGGGGGATATTTTCTTGGCTCACTTTGGGCCCCTTAGTACCAATTGAGCATCGTGTCAACGCCACAGCCTACCTGAGTATTGTTGCTGACCATGTCCATCCCTTTATGACCACAGTGTTCCCATCTTCTGATGGCTACTTCCAGCAGGATAACGCGCCATGTCATAAAGCTCGAATCATCTCAGACTGGTTTCTTGAACATGACAATGAGTTCACTGTACTCAAATGGCCTCCAGATCTCAATCCAATAGAGCACCTTTGGGATGTGGTGGACCGGGAGATTTGCATCATGGATGTGCAGCCGACAAATCTGCAGCAACTGCGTGATGCTATCATGTCAATATGGACCAAACTCTCTGAGGAATGTTTCCAGTACCTTGTTGAATCTATGCCACTAAGGATTAAGGCAGTTCTGAAGGCAAAAGGGGGTCCAACCCGGTACTAGCAAGGTGGACCTAATAAAGTGGCCAGTGAGTGTATGTGTTGGTTTGCTGTCACCATTATGTTTATATAGAGCTCTTTGTTGGTGTGCTGTAACCGTAATATTTATTGAGGCCTATGTGTTGGTGCGCTGTCACCATAATGTTTATGTAGACCTATTTTGTGTGTGTCTGGAGGAGTCATGCTCTCAGTTGAATACTCGATGGTGTTTTAAGCCACCAACATACTCTTCCAGGCAGCACTTCATCGAAGGCACTCCCCGCCCCCAACAGTTTCATCCAATCACAGCAGTCGTTAGGGTTAGCGCCCATGCTGTGATTGTCTGAAACTGTAGGATTTGGGGAGTGCCTTCCATGCAGCACTGGCTTCAAGAGTACGTTGGGGGCTTAAAACTCCGAGTTAATTGAGAATGCTCGTGCCCGCCATCTGGATCTTAATGGCTTAATTGATGACTTCACACATCGAAAACCCAGGAGAGTGCGCCTATGATGTAAGTACAACTTATTTATTATTTATTTGACTTGTTGATGTGCAGTGCTTATATACGTGTTGGTGCGCTGTCACCATGTTTATGTAGGCCTATGTTTTGGTGTGCTGTCACCATGATTTTTATGTAGGCCTATTTTTTGTTTGTCCGGAGTCGTCACGCTCTCAGTTGAATACTCGATGGTGTTTTAAGCCACCAACATACTCTTCCAGACAGCACTGCATTGAAGGCACTCCCCGCCCCCAACAGTTTCATCCAATCACAGCAGTCATTAGGGTTAAGGTTAGCGCCCATGCTGTGATTGTCTGAAACTGTAGGATTTGGGGAGTGCCTTCCATGCAGCACTGGCTTCAAGAGTACGTTGGGGGCTTAAAACACCGAGTTAATTGAGAATGCTCATGCCCGCCATCTGGATCTTAATGGCTTAACTGATGACTTCACACAGCGAAAACCCAGGAGAGTGTGCCTATGATGTAAGTACAATTTATTTGACTTGTTCATGTGCAGTGCTTATATACGTGTTGGTGCGCTGTCACCATGATGTTTATGTAGTCCTATGTGTTTGTGCCTCTGTTACCATTATGTTTATGTAGACCTATGTGTTGGTGTGCTGTCAACATTATGTTTATGTAGGCCTATGTGTTGGTGCGCTGTCACCATGATTTTTATATAGGCCTATTTTTTGTTTGTCCGGAGTCGTCACGCTCTCAGTTGAATACTCGATGGTGTTTTAAGCCACCAAAATACTCTTCCAGGCAGCACTGCATTGAAGGCACTCCCCGCCCCCAACAGTTTCATCCAATCACAGCAGTCGTTAGGGTTAGCGCCCATGCTGTGATTGTCTGAAACTGTAGGGGTTGGGGAGTGCCTTCCATGCAGCGCTGCCTTCAAGAGTACGTTGGGGGCTTAAAACACCGAGTTAATTGAGAATGCTCATGCCCGCCATCTGGATCTTAATGGCTTAACTGATGACTTCACACAGCGAAAACCCAGGAGAGTGCGCCTATGATGTAAGTACAACTTATTATTTATTTGACTTGTTGATGTGCAGTGCTTATATACGTGTTGGTGCGCTGTCACCATAATATTTATGTAGACCTATGTGTTGGTGTGCTGTCAAAATTTTTTATGTAGGCCTATGTGTTGGTGCGCTGTCACCATGATTTTTATGTAGGCCTATGTGTTGGTGTGCTGTGACCATAATACACTGCTCAAAAAAATAAAGGGAACACATAAGCAATGCAATGTAGCTCCAAGTCGATCACACTTTTGAGATATCAACCTGTCCAGTTAGGAAGCAACACTGATTTGTGAATCAATTTCACGTGTTGGTAAATTGTCTAATTTCCACCAGGTGGAGATAGACAACCCCTATAACAGGAATGGATTTGCAGGTGGTGGCCACAGACCATTTGCCTGTCCTCATCTTTTCTGGGCGATCTTTGGTTAGTTTTTCATTTTGCTAGTGTCCTCACCACTAGAGGTTGCATGAGGCGGTATCTGCAACCTACAGAAGTTGCTCAGGTAGTGCAGCTCATCCAGGATGGCACATCAATGCGTGCTGTGGCAAGAAGATTTGATGTGTCTCCCAGCACAGTGTCCAGAGCATGGAGGAGGTACCAGGAGACAGGCCAGTACACCAGGAGACGTGGACGGGGCCGCAGGAAGGACAACAACTCCGCAGCAGGACCGCTATCTGGTCCTTTGTGCAAGGAGGAACAGGAGGAGCACTGCCGGAGCCCTACAAAACGACCTTCAACAGGCCACTAATGTGCAGGTTTCTGCTCAAACAGTGAGAAACAGAATGCATGAGGATGGTATGAGAGCCCGACGTCCACAATTGGGGTCTGTGCTCACAGCCCAACACCGTGCAGCCCGATTGACCCTTGCCAGAGAACATCTTGGTTGACAGATTCGCCACTGGCGCCCTGTGCTCTTCACAGATGAGAGCAGGTTCACACTGAACACATGTGACAGACCTGAGAGAGTCTGGAGACGCTGTGGAGAACGTTCTGCTGCCTGCAACATCCTCCAGCATGACCGGTTTGGCGGTGGGTCAGTGATGGTCTGGGGAGGCATATCCTTGGCGGGCCACACAGACCTCTACGTGCTAGCCAGAGGTACCATGACTGCCATTAGGTACCGGGATGAGTTCCTCAGACCCATTGTCAGACCATATGCTGGTGCAGTGGGCCCTGGGTTCCTGCTCATGCATGACAATGCTCGTCCTCATGTGGCCAGAGTGTGTCAGCAGTTCCTGTATGTCGAGGGCATTGATGCTATGGACTGGCCTGCACGTTCCCCAGACCTGAATCCAATCGAGCACCTCTGGGACATCATGTCTCGTACCATCCGCCAACGCGATGTCGCACCACAGACTGTCCTGGAGTTGACCGATGCCCTGATCCAGGTCTGGCAGGAGATCCCTCAGGAGACCATCCGTCGTCTCATCAGGAGCATGCCCAGACATTGTAGGGAGTGCATACAGGCACGTGGAGGCCACATACACTACTGAGCCTCATTTTGAATCGTCTTGACGAATTTCCACAAAAATTGGATCAGCCTATGTTCTCATTTTCCACTTTGATTTGAGTATGATTCTGAATCCAGACCTTAATGGGCTAATGATTTTGATTCCATTGATCATTCTTAGGTTATTTTGCTCTAAACACATTCCTCTGTCTAATAAATAAAGATTTTCAGCTGAAATATTTAATTCATCGAGGTCTATATTGTGTTTTTAGGTGTTCCCTTTATTTTTTTGAGCAGTGTATTTATAGAGGCCTATGTGTTGGCATGTTGTCACCATAATGTCTATGTAGACCTATGTGTTGGTTTGCTGACACCATTATGTTTATGTAGGCCTATTTTTTGTTTGTCTGGAGGAGTCACGCTCTCAGTTGAATACTCGATGGTGTTTTAAGCCCCCAACATACTCTTCCAGGCAGCACTGCATTGAAGGCACTCCCCGCCCCCAACAGTTTCGTCCAATCACAGCAGTCGTTAGGGTTAGGGTTAGCGCCCTTGCTGTGATTGTCTGAAACTGTAGGATTTGGGGAGTGCCTTCCATGAGGCGCTGCCTTCAAGAGTACGTTGGGGGTTTAAAACACCGAGTTAATTGAGAATGCTCATGCCCGCCATCTGGATCTTAATGGCTTAACTGATGACTTCACACAGCGAAAACCCAGGAGAGTGCGCCTATGATGTAAGTACAACTTATTTATTATTTATTTTGACTTGTTGATGTGCAGTGTTTATATATGTGTTGGTGCGCTGTCACCATGTTTATGTAGGCCTATGTGTTGGTGCGCTGTCACCATGATTTTCATGTAGGCCTATTATTTTTTTTGTCTGGAGTCGTCACGCTCTCAATTGAATACTCGATGGTGTTTTAAGCCACCAACATACTCTTCCAGGCAGCACTGCATTGAAGGCACTCCCCGCCCCCAACAGTTTCGTCCAATCACAGCAGTCGTTAGGGTTAGCGCCCATGCTGTGATTGTCTGAAACTTTAGGAGTTGGGGAGTGCCTTCCATGAGGCGCTGCCTTCAAGAGTACGTTGGGGGTTTAAAACACCGAGTTAATTGAGAATGCTCATGCCCGCCATCTGGATCTTAATGGCTTAACTGATGACTTCACACAGCAAAAACCCAGGAGAGTGCGCCTTTGATGTAAGTACAACTTATTTATTTATTATTTGACTTGTTGATGTGCAGTGCTTATATACGTGTTGGTGCGCTGTCACCATATTTATGTAGGCCTATGTGTTGGTGCGCTGTCACCATGATTTTTATGTAGGCCTATGTGTTTGTGCCTCTGTTACCATTATGTTTATGTAGACCTATGTGTTGGTGTGCTGTCAAAATTGTTTATGTAGGCCTATGTGTTGGTGCGCTGTCACCATGATTATTATGTAGGTCTATTTTAGTTTGTCCGGAGTCGTCACGCTCTCAATTGAATACTCGATGGTGTTTTAAGCCTCCGAGATACTCTTCCAGGCAGCACTGCATTGAATGCACTCCCCGCCCCCAACAGTTTCGTCCAATCACAGCAGTCGTTAGGGTTAGGGTTAGCGCCCATGCTGTGATTGTCTGAAACTGAAGGAGTTGGGGAGTACCTTCCATGAGGCGCTGCCTTCAAGAGTACGTGGGGGGCTTAAAACACCATCGAGCCAACTGAGAATGTTCATGCTTACCATCTGGACCTTAATTACTTAATTGATGACTTCGCACAGCGAAAAGCCAGGAGAGTGCGCCCATGATGTAAGTGTAACCCACCCAAGAAATAGCGGTTTAGTTTCAAATATGTCACCACTATACAAAGATACACACAAACATTGCAGACAATTACTAGACAGCACTCTTGCATATTCTATATAAGGAAATCACCTTGACGTTGGCGCCCCCTAGGTCTCATTGACAGTGCATGTGCGCACTTGTCGTTCAGAAAACCTTTGATGGGAGACGGTTTGCAGAGTGCGATTATTGGAGAGAAATATACTGTCTGCTGCACTTTGGTGTTGTGATTTCACAAGCCAACGGCTGTCTGAAATATTATTTTGTGAAATAGCATGTGTGGATGTGACCTGCGCTGGAGAACGGGACGTGAAATGTGCATGGGACTGCTGTAACATGAGGACGTCAACATTCGTCTTGCACCTTTTCAGATGGGACATTCCAGAACACATTTCTCAGTAAGATCTCTCCAAGCACTAGCGCCTGGGACGTCCTTGGGGCACACATCTTTATTATTTTGAGTGCTGTGCACAACCAACAATTTATTTGGACTTTTGCTGCAGCTAGGTATTTATGAGTGGCCATCTCATTTAGAAGTAGGCCTACACTGAATGTAACTGTTCACTCTATGACTTATGCAGATTGATTGACAAACAAAAAATCTCATCTCTATTAATAATAACTGTTTAATAAAACCTTGTGTCTGTGTCTGACTTGCACTAAATACCCCACAAGCCTACAAGTAAGGAAATAAGCTTTATGTATATTTCATGACTATTATGATCCCAGACACTGTAGAATAATTTCAGCAGTGATACTTGTTTACATAAGTAGAACTTATTTGTTATTCATTTGACTTGTGAATGTGCAGTGCTTATATACGTGTTGGTGCGCTGTCACCATGTTTATGTAGGAATATATGTTGGTCCGCTGTCACCATAATCTTTATGTAGACTTATGTGTTGGTGTGCTGTCGCCATAATGTTTATGTAGGCCTACGTGTTGGTGAGCTGTCGTTATTATGCTTTCATCTGTGTTTAAAGGTGTGCTGTCACCATAATGTTTATGTAGGCCTATGTATGCCTATGTGTTGGTGTAATGTCACCATAATGTTTGTGTAGGCTTATTTGTTGGTGCGCTGTCAGCATTATGTTTAAGTAGACCTATGTGTTGGTGAGCTGTCATCATTGTTTTCATCTGTGTTTAGAGGTGTGCTGTCGCCATAATCTTTATGTAGGCCTATGTGTTGGTCCGCTTTTACCATTATGTGTATGTACACCTATATGTGTTTGTGTGCTTTCACCATAATGTTTATGTAGACCTATGTGTTGATGTGCTGTCAGCCTAAAGTTTATGTAGGCCTATGTGCTGGTGTGCTTTTACCTTTGTTTACGTAGGCCTATGTGTTGGTGCGCTGTTATCATTGTTTATTCAGGCCTATGTGTGTTGGTGCGCTGCTACCATTATGTTTATGTATGCCTATGTGTTGTTGTAATGTCACCATAATATTTGTGTAGGCCTATGTGTTGGTGCGTTGTTACCATTATATTTATGTAGACGGATGTGTTGGTGTGCTGACACCATTATGTTTATGTAGAGCTATGTGTTGGTGCTTTGTCACCATATTTTTTATGTAGACCTATTTTCTGTTTGTCTGGAGTCGTCACGCTCTCAATTGCGAACTCGATGGTGTTTTAAGCCCCAACATACTCTTCCAGGCAGCACTGCATGGACGGCACTCCCCGCCCCCAACAGTTTCATCCAATCACAGCAGTGGTTAGTGTTAGGGTTAGCGCCAGTACTGTGATTGGCTGAAACTGTAGGGGAATGGGATTGTCTTCCATGCAGCGCTGCCTTGAAGAGTACGTTGGTGGTATAAAACACCATCGAGCCAACTGAGAATGCTCGTGCTCGCCATCTGGATCTTAATGGCTTAATTGATGACTTCACACAGCGAAAAGCCAGGAGAGTGCACCCGTGATGTAAGTGTAACCCACCCATAAAATAGTGGTTTAGTTTCAAATGTGTCACCACTATACAAAGATACACACAAACATTGCAGACAATTACTAGACAGCACTCTTGCATATTCTATATAAGGAAATCTCCTTGACGTTGGCGCCCCAACCATTATGTGTTACCATTATGTGTTATATAGACCTATATATGTTTGTGTGCTGTCACCATAATGTTTATGTAGGCCTATGTGTTGGTGACCTTTCATCATTATGCTTTCATCTGTGTTTAAAGGTGTGCTTTCACCATAATGTTTATGTAGACGTATGTGTTGATGTGCTGTTACCTTAATGTTTATTTTGGCCTATGTATAAGTGCGCTATTATCGCTATGTTTATTTAGGCCTGTGTGTTGATGTGCTGTCACCGTAATGTTTATGTAGACCTATGTATTGGTGTGCTGTCACCATAATGTTTATGTAGTCCTATGTGTTGGTGCGCTGTTATCATTATGTTTATTTAGGCCTATGTGTGTTGGTGCGCTGCTACCATTATGTTTATGTAGACCTGTATGTGATTGTATGCTGTCACCATAATGTTTATGTATGCCTATATGTTGGTGTAATGTCACCATTATGTTTATGTAGAGGTATGGGTTGGTGCGTTGTTACCAATATATTTATGTAGACCTATGTGTTGGTGTGCTGACACCATTATTTTTACGTAGAGATATGTGTTGATGTGCTGTCATGTTAATGTTTATTTTGGCCTATGTATAAGTGCGCTGTTATCATTGTTTATTTAGGTCTATGTGTTGGTGAGCTGTCATCATTATGTTTTCATCTGTGTTTAGAGGTGTGCTGTCGCCATAATGTTTGTGTAGGCCTATGTGTTGGTGTGCTGTTACCATTATGTTTATGTAGACCTGTATGTGTTTGTATGCTGTCACCATAATGTTTATGTATGCCTATATGTTGGTGTAATGTCACCATTATGTTTATGTAGAGGTATGTGTTGGTGCTCTGTCACCATAATCTATATGTAGACCTATGTGTTGGTGTGCTGTCGCCATAATGTTTATGGAGGCCTATGTATAAGTGTGCTGTTATAATTATGTTTAATTAGGCCTATGTGTTGATGTGCTGTCACCATAATGTTTATGGAGGCCTATGTATAAGTGCGCTGTTATAATTATGTTTAATTAGGCCTATGTGTTGATGTGCTGTCACCATAATCTTTGTGTAGGCTTATTTGTTGGTGCGCTGTCAGCATTATGTTTAAGTAGACCTATGTGTTGGTGAGCTGTCATCATTGTTTTCATGTGTGTTTAGAGGTGTGCTGTCGCCATAATGTTTATGTAGGCCTATGTGTTGGTCCGCTTTTACCATTATGTGTATGTACACCTATATGTGTTTGTGTGCTTTCACCATAATGTTTATGTAGACTTATGTGTTGATGTGCTGTCACCTTAATGTTTATTTTTCCTATGTATAAGTGCGCTGTTATCATTATGTTTATTTAGGCCTATGTGTTGGTGTGCTGTCACCATACTATTTATGTAGGCCTATGTGTTGGTGCGCTGTTGTCATTATGTTTATTAAGGTCTATGTATAGATGTGCTGACACCATAATGTTTATGTAGGCCTATGTGTTGGTGCGCTGTTATCATTATGTTTATTTAGGCCTATGTGTGTTGGTGCGCTGCTACCATTTTGTTTATTTAGACCTGTATGTGTTTGTGTGCTGTCACCATAATGTTTATGTATGCCTATGTGTTGTTGTAATGTCACCATAATGTTTGTGTAGACCTATGTGTTGGTGCTTTGTCACCATATTTTTTATGTAGACCTATTTTTTGTTTGTCTGGAGTCGTCACGCTCTCAATTGAGAACTTGATGGTGTTTTAAGCCCCAACATAGTCTTCCAGGCAGCACTGCATGGACGGCACTCCCCGCCCCCAACAGTTTCATCCAATCACAGCAGTGGTTGGGGTTAGGGTTAGCGCCAGTACTGTGATTGGCTGAAACTGTAGGGGAATGGGAGTGTCTTCCATGCAGCGCTGCTTTGAAGAGTACGTTGGGGGTTTAAAACACCATCGAGCCAACTGAGAATGCTCGTGCTCGCCATCTGGACCTTAATTACTTAATTGATGACTTCGCACAGCAAAAAGCCAGGAGAGTGCGCCCATGATGTAAGTGTAACCCACCCATAAAATAGTGGTTTAGTTTCAAATGTGTCACCACTATACAAAGAAACACACAAACATTGCAGACAATTACTAGACAGCACTCTTGCATATTTTATATAAGGAAATCTCCTTGACGTTGGCGCCCCCTAGGTCTCATTGACGGTGCATGTGCACACTTGTCGTTCAGAAAACCTTTGATGGGAGACGGTTTGCAGAGTGCGATTATTGGAGAGAAATATACTGTCTGCTGCACCTTGGTGTTGTGATTTCACAAGCCAACAGCTGTCTGAAATATTATTTTGTGAAATAGCATGTGTGGATGTGACCTGCGCTGGAGAACGGGACGTGAAATGTGCATGGGACTGCCGTAACGTGAGGACGTCAACATTCGTCTTGCACCTTTTCAGATGGGACATTCCAGAACACATTTCTCAGTAAGATCTCTCCAAGCACTAGCGCCTGGGACGTCCTTGGGGCACACATCGTTATTATTTTGAGTGCTGTGCACAACCAAAAATTTTTTTGGACTTTTGCTGCAGCTAGGTATTTATGAGTGGCCATCTCATTTAGAAGTAGGCCTACACTGAATGTAACTGTTCACAGTATGATTTATGCAAATTGATTGACAAACAAATTATCTCATCTCTATTAATAATAACTGTTATAAAACCTTGTGTCTGTGTCTGACTTGAACTAAGTACCCCACAAGCCTACAAGTAAGGAAATAAGCTTTATGTATATTTCATGACTATTATGATCCCAGACCCTGTAGAATAATTTCAGCAGTGATACTTGGTTACATAAGTAGAACTTATTTGTTATTCATTTGACTTGTCAATGTGCAGTACTTATATACGTGTTGGTGCGCTGTCACCATGTTTATGTAGGCATATATGTTGGTGTGCGGTCGCCATAATGTTTATGGAGGCCTATGTATAAGTGCGCTGTTATAAGTATGTTTAATTAGGCCTATGTGTTGATGTGCTGTCACCATAATGTTTATGTAGGCCTATGTGTTGGTGTGCTGTCACCATACTGTTTATGTAGGCCTATGTGTTAGTGCGCTGTTGTCATTATGTTTATTAAGGTCTATGTGTAGATGTGCTGACACCATAATGTTTATGTAGGCCTATGTGTTGGTGTGCTTTTACCTTTATGTTTATGTAGGCCTATGTGTTGGTGCGCTGTTATCATTATGTTTATTTAGGCCTATATGTGTTGGTGCGCTGCTACCATTTTGTTTATTTAGACATGTATGTGTTTGTGTGCTGTCACCATAATGTTTATGTATGCCTATGTGTTGTTGTAATGTCACCATAATGTTTGTGTAGGCCTATGTGTTGGTGCCTTGTTACCAATATATTTATGTAGACCTATGTGTGTGTGTGTGCTGTCACCATAATGTTTACGTAGACCTATGTGTTGGTGTGCTGACACCATTATGTTTACGTAGAGCTATGTGTTGATGCTCTGTCACCATATTTTTTATGTAGGCCTATTTTCTGTTTGTCTGGAGTCGTCACGCTCTCAATTGAGAACTCGATGGTGTTTTAAGCCCCAACATACTCTTCCAGGCAGCCCTGCATGGACAGCACTCCCCGCCCCCAACAGTTTCATCCAATCACAGCAGTGGTTAGTGTTAGGGTTAGCGCCAGTACTGTGATTGGCTGAAACTGTAGGGGAATGGGAGTGTCTTCCATGCAGCGCTGCCTTGACGAGTACGTTGGGGGTTTAAAACACCATCGAGCCAACTGAGAATGCTCGTGCTCGCCATCTGGACCTTAATGGCTTAATTGATGACTTCACACAGCAAAAAGCCAGGAGAGTGCACCCGTGATGTAAGTGTAACCCACCCATAAAATAGTGGTTTAGTTTCAAATGTGTCACCACTATACAAAGATACACACAAACATTGCAGACAATTACTAGACAGCACTCTTGCATATAAATTGCATATTTTATATAAGGAAATCTCCTTGACGTTGGCGCCCCCTAGGTCTCATTGACGGTGCATGTGCGCACTTGTCGTTCAGAAAACCTTTGATGGGAGACGGTTTGCAGAGTGCGATTATTGGAGAGAAATATACTGTCTGCTGCACCTTGGTGTTGTGATTTCACAAGCCAACAGCTGTCTGAAATATTATTTTGTGAAATAGCATGTGTGGATGTGACCTGCGCTGGAGAACGGGACGTGAAATGTGCATGGGACTGCCGTGACGTGAGGACGTCAACATTCGTCTTGCACCTTTTCAGATGGGACATTCCAGAACACATTTCTCAGTAAGATCTCTCCAAGCACTAGCGCCTGGGACGTCCTTGGGGCACACATCTTTATTATTTTGAGTGCTGTGCACAACCAAAAATTTTTTTGGACTTTTGCTGCAGCTAGGTATTTATGAGTGGCCATCTCATTTAGAAGTAGGCCTACACTGAATGTAACTGTTCACTCTATGATTTATGCAAATTGATTGACAAACAAAAAATCTCATCTCTATTAATAATAACTGTTATAAAACCTTGTGTCTGTGTCTGACTTGAACTAAGTACCCCACAAGCCTACAAGTAAGGAAATAAGCTTTATGTATATTTCATGACTATTATGATCCCAGAACCTGTAGAATAATTTCAGCTGTGATACTTGGTTACATAAGTAGAACTTATTTGTTATTCATTTGACTTGTCAATGTGCAGTGCTTATATACGTGTTGGTGCGCTGTCACCATGTTTATGTAGACCTATGTGTTGGTGTGCGGTCGCCATAATGTTTATGGAGGCCTATGTATAAGTGCGCTGTTATAATTACGTTTAATTAGGAATTGTGTTGATGTGCTGTCACCATAATGTTTATGTATGCCTATGTGTTGGTGTAATGTCACCATAATGTTTGTGTAGGCTTATTTGTTGGTGCGCTGTCATCATTGTTTTCATCTGTGTTTAGAGGTGTGCTGTCGCCATAATGTTTATGTAGGCCTATGTGTTGGTCCGCTTTTACCATTATGTGTATGTACACCTATATGTGTTTGTGTGCTTTCACCATAATGTTTATGTAGACCTATGTGTTGATGTGCTGTCACCTTAATGTTTATTTTTCCTATGTATAAGTGCGCTGTTATTGTTTATTTAGGCCTATATGTTGATGTGCTGTCACCGTAATGTTTATGTAGGCCTATGTGTTGGTGTGCTGTCACCATACTGTTTATGTAGGCCTATGTGTTGTTGCGCTGTTATCAATACGTTTATTTAGGCCTATGTGTGTTGGTGCGCTGCTACCATTTTGTTTATTTAGACCTGTATGTGTTTGTGTGCTGTCACCATAATGTTTTTGTAGACCTATGTGTTGGTGCTTTGTCACCATATTTTTTATGTAGACCTATTTTTTGTTTGTCTGGAGTCGTCACGCTCTCAATTGAGAACTCGATGGTGTTTTAAGCCCCAACATACTCTTCCAGGCAGCCTTGCATGGACAGCACTCCCCGCCCCCAACAGTTTCATCCAATCACAGCAGTGGTTAGGGTTAGCGCCAGTACTGTGATTGGCTGAAACTGTAGGGGAATGGGAGTGTCTTCCATGCAGCGCTGCTTTGAAGAGTACGTTGGGGGTTTAAAACACCATCGAGCCAACTGAGAATGCTCGTGCTCGCCATCTGGACCTTAATGGCTTAATTGATGACTTCACACAGCAAAAAGCCAGGAGAGTGCACCCGTGATGTAAGTGTAACCCACCCATAAAATAGTGGTTTAGTTTCAAATGTGTCACCACTATACAAAGATACACACAAACATTGCAGACAATTACTAGACAGCACTCTTGCATATTTTATATAAGGAAATCTCCTTGACGTTGGCGCCCCCTAGGTCTCATTGACGGTGCATGTGCGCACTTGTCGTTCAGAAAACGTTTGATGGGAGACGGTTTGCAGAGTGCGATTATTGGAGAGAAATATACTGTCTGCTGCACCTTGGTGTTGTGATTTCACAAGCCAACAGCTGTCTGAAATATTATTTTGTGAAATAGCATGTGTGGATGTGACCTGCGCTGGAGAACGGGACGTGAAATGTGCATGGGACTGCCGTAACGTGAGGACGTCAACATTCGTCTTGCACCTTTTCAGATGGGACATTCCAGAACACATTTCTCAGTAAGATCTCTCCAAGCACTAGCGCCTGGGACGTCCTTGGGGCACACATCGTTATTATTTTGAGTGCTGTGCACAACCAAAATTTGTTTTGGACTTTTGCTGCAGCTAGGTATTTATGAGTGGCCATCTCATTTAGAAGTAGGCCTACACTGAATGTAACTGTTCACTCTATGATTTATGCAAATTGATTGACAAACAAAAAATCTCATCTCTATTAATAATAACTGTTATAAAACCTTGTGTCTGTGTCTGACTTGAACTAAGTACCCCACAAGCCTACAAGTAAGGAAATAAGCTTTATGTATATTTCATGACTATTATGATCCCAGAACCTGTAGAATAATTTCAGCTGTGATACTTGGTAACATAAGTAGAACTTATTTGTTATTCATTTGACTTGTCAATGTGCAGTGCTTATATACGTGTTGGTGCGCTGTCACCATGTTTATGTAGGAATATATGTTGGTCCGCTGTCACCATGTTTATGTAGACCTATGTGTTGGTGTGCGGTCGCCATAATGTTTATGGAGGCCTATGTATAAGTGCGCTGTTATAATTACGTTTAATTAGGAATTGTGTTGATGTGCTGTCACCATAATGTTTATGTATGCCTATGTGTTGGTGTAATGTCACCATAATGTTTGTGTAGGCTTATTTGTTGGTGCGCTGTCAGCTTATGTTTAAGTAGACCTATGTGTTGGTGAGCTGTCATCATTGTTTTCATCTGTGTTTAGAGGTGTGCTGTCGCCATAATGTCTATGTAGGCCTATGTGTTGGTCCGCTTTTACCATTATGTGTATGTACACCTATATGTGTTTGTGTGCTTTCACCATAATGTTTATGTAGACCTATGTGTTGATGTGCTGTCGCCTTAATGTTTATTTTTCCTATGTATAAGTGCGCTGTTATCATTGTTTATTTAGGCCTATGTGTTGATGTGCTGTCACCGTAATGTTTATGTAGGCCTATGTGTTGGTGTGCTGTCACCATACTGTTTATGTAGGCCTATGTGTTGGTGCGCTGTTGTCATTATGTTTATTAAGGTCTATGTGTAGATGTGCTGACACCATAATGTTTATGTAGGCCTATGTGTTGGTGTGCTTTTACCTTTATGTTTATGTAGGCCTATGCGTTGGTGCGCTGTTATCATTATGTTTATTTAGGCCTATATGTGTTGGTGCGCTGCTACCATTTTGTTTATTTAGACCTGTATGTGTTTGTGTGCTGTCACCATAATGTTTATGTATGCCTATGTGTTGTTGTAATGTCACCATAATGTTTGTGTAGGCCTATGTGTTGGTGCCTTGTTACCAATATATTTATGTAGACCTATGTGTGTGTGTGCTGTCACCATAATGTTTACGTAGACCTATGTGTTGGTGTGCTGACACCATTATGTTTACGTAGAGCTATGTGTTGGTGCTCTGTCACCATATTTTTTATGTAGGCCTATTTTCTGTTTGTCTGGAGTCGTCACACTCTCAATTGAGAACTTGATGGTGTTTTAAGCCCCAACATACTCTTCCAGGCAGCCCTGCATGGACAGCACTCCTCGCCCCCAACAGTTTCATCCAATCACAGCAGTGGTTAGGGTTAGCGCCAGTACTGTGATTGGCTGAAACTGTATGGGAATGGGAGTGTCTTCCATGCAGCGCTGCCTTGACGAGTTCGTTGGGGGTTTAAAACACCATCGAGCCAACGGAGAATGCTCGTGCTCGCCATCTGGACCTTAATGGCTTAATTGATGACTTCGCACAGCAAAAAGCCAGGAGAGTGCGCCCGTGATGTAAGTGTAACCCACCCATGAAATAGTGGTTTAGTTTCAAATGTGTCACCACTATACAAAGATACACACAAACATTGCAGACAATTACTAGACAGCACTCTTGCATATTCTATATAAGGAAATCTCCTTGACGTTGGCGCCCCCTAGTTCTCGTTGACGGTGCATGTGCGCACTTGTTAAGAAAACGTTTGATGGGAGACGGTTTGCAGAGTGCGATTATTGGAGAGAAATATACTGTCTGCTGCACCTTGGTGTTGTGATTTCACAAGCCAACAGCTGTCTGAAATATTATTTTGTGAAATAGCATGTGTGGATGTGACCTGCGCTGGAGAACGGGACGTGAAATGTGCATGGGACTGCCGTAACGTGAGGACGTCAACATTCGTCTTGCACCTTTTCAGATGGGACATTCCAGAACACATTTCTCAGTAAGATCTCTCCAAGCACTAGCGCCTGGGACGTCCTTGGGGCACACATCGTTATTATTTTGAGTGTTGTGCACAACCAACAATTTATTTGGACTTTTGCTGCAGCTAGGTATTTATGAGTGGCCATCTCATTTAGAAGTAGGCCTACACTGAATGTAACTGTTCACTCTATGATTTATACAAATTGATTGACAAACAAAAAATCTCATCTCTATTAATAATAACTTTGTAATAAAACCTTGTGTCTGTGTCTGACTTGAACTAAATACCTTACAGCCTACAAGTAAGGAAATAAGCTTTATGTATATTTCATGACTATTATGATCCCAGACCCTGTAGAATAATTTCAGCAGTGATACTTGGTTACATAAGTAGAACTTATTTGTTATTTATTTGACTTGTCAATGTGCAGTGTTTTTATACGTGTTGGTGCGCTGTCACCATGTTTATGTAGGCGTATATGTTGGTCCGCTGTTACCGTTATGTTTATGTAGACCTATATGTAGGTGTGCTGTCAGCATTATGTTTAAGTAGACCTATGTGTTTGTGAGCTGTCATCATTGTTTTCATCTGTGTTTAGAGGTGTGCTTTCACCATAATGTTTATGTAGACCTATGTGTTGATATGCTGTCACCTTAATGTTTATTTTGGCCTATGTATAAGTGCGCTGTTATCATTGTTTATTTAGGCCTATGTGTTGATGTGCTGTCACCGTAATGTTTATGTAGGCCTATGTGTTGGTGTGCTGTCACCATACTGTTTATGTAGGCCTATGTGTTGTTGCGCTGTTATCATTACGTTTATTTAGGCCTATGTGTGTTGGTGCGCTGCTACCATTTTGTTTATTTAGACCTGTATGTGTTTGTGTGCTGTCACCATAATGTTTATGTATGCCTATGTGTTGTTGTAATGTCACCATAATGTTTGTGTAGACCTATGTGTTGGTGCTTTGTCACCATATTTTTTATGTAGACCTATTTTTTGTTTGTCTGGAGTCGTCACGCTCTCAATTGAGAACTCGATGGTGTTTTAAGCCCCAACATAGTCTTCCAGGCAGCCTTGCATGGACAGCACTCCCCGCCCCCAACAGTTTCATCCAATCACAGCAGTGGTTAGTGTTAGGGTTAGCGCCAGTACTGTGATTGGCTGAAACTGTAGGGGAATGGGAGTGTCTTCCATGCAGCGCTGCTTTGAAGAGTACGTTGGGGGTTTAAAACACCATCGAGCCAACTGAGAATGCTCGTGCTCGCCATCTGGACCTTAATGGCTTAATTGATGACTTTACACAGCAAAAAGCCAGGAGAGTGCACCCGTGATGTAAGTGTAACCCACCCATGAAATAGTGGTTTAGTTTCAAATGTGTCACCACTATACAAAGATACACACAAACATTGCAGACAATTACTAGACAGCACTCTTGCATATTTTATATAAGGAAATCTCCTTGACGTTGGCGCCCCCTAGGTCTCATTGACGGTGCATGTGCGCACTTGTTAAGAAAACGTTTGATGGGAGACGGTTTGCAGAGTGCGATTATTGGAGAGAAATATACTGTCTGCTGCACCTTGGTGTTGTGATTTCACAAGCCAACAGCTGTCTGAAATATTATTTTGTGAAATAGCATGTGTGGATGTGACCTGCGCTGGAGAACGGGACGTGAAATGTGCATGGGACTGCCGTAACGTGAGGACGTCAACATTCGTCTTGCACCTTTTCAGATGGGACATTCCAGAACACATTTCTCAGTAAGATCTCTCCAAGCACTAGCGCCTGGGACGTCCTTGGGGCACACATCGTTATTATTTTGAGTGCTGTGCACAACCAAAATTTGTTTTGGACTTTTGCTGCAGCTAGGTATTTATGAGTGGCCATCTCATTTAGAAGTAGGCCTACACTGAATGTAACTGTTCACTCTATGATTTATGCAAATTGATTGACAAACAAAAAATCTCATCTCTATTAATAATAACTGTTATAAAACCTTGTGTCTGTGTCTGACTTGAACTAAGTACCCCACAAGCCTACAAGTAAGGAAATAAGCTTTATGTATATTTCATGACTATTATGATCCCAGAACCTGTAGAATAATTTCAGCTGTGATACTTGGTTACATAAGTAGAACTTATTTGTTATTCATTTGACTTGTCAATGTGCAGTGCTTATATACGTGTTGGTGCGCTGTCACCATGTTTATGTAGACCTATGTGTTGGTGTGCGGTCGCCATAATGTTTATGGAGGCCTATGTATAAGTGCGCTGTTATAATTACGTTTAATTAGGAATTGTGTTGATGTGCTGTCACCATAATGTTTATGTATGCCTATGTGTTGGTGTAATGTCACCATAATGTTTGTGTAGGCTTATTTGTTGGTGCGCTGTCAGCATTATGTTTAAGTAGACCTATGTGTTGGTGAGCTGTCATCATTGTGTTCATCTGTGTTTAGAGGTGTGCTGTCGCCATAATGTTTATGTAGGCCTATGTGTTGGTCGGCTTTTACCATTATGTGTATGTACACCTATATGTGTTTGTGTGCTTTCACCATAATGTTTATGTAGACCTATGTGTTGATGTGCTGTCACCTTAATGTTTATTTTTCCTATGTATAAGTGCGCTTTTATCATTGTTTATTTAGGCCTATGTGTTGATGTGCTGTCACCGTAATGTTTATGTAGGCCTATGTGTTGGTGTGCTGTCACCATACTGTTTATGTAGGCCTATGTGTTGGTGCGCTGTTGTCATTATGTTTATTAAGGTCTATGTGTAGATGTGCTGACACCATAATGTTTATGTAGGCCTATGTGTTTGTGTGCTTTTACCTTTATGTTTATATAGGCCTATGTGTTGGTGCGCTGCTACCATTTTGTTTATTTAGACCTGTATGTGTTTGTGTGCTGTCACCATAATGTTTATGTATGCCTATGTGTTGTTGTAATGTCACCATAATGTTTGTGTAGACCTATGTGTTGGTGCTTTGTCACCATATTTTTTATGTAGACCTATTTTTTGTTTGTCTGGAGTCGTCACGCTCTCAATTGAGAACTCGATGGTGTTTTAAGCCCCAACATAGTCTTCCAGGCAGCCTTGCATGGACAGCACTCCCCGCCCCCAACAGTTTCATCCAATCACAGCAGTGGTTAGTGTTAGGGTTAGCGCCAGTACTGTGATTGGCTGAAACTGTAGGGGAATGGGAGTGTCTTCCATGCAGCGCTGCTTTGAAGAGTACGTTGGGGGTTTAAAACACCATCGAGCCAACTGAGAATGCTCGTGCTCGCCATCTGGACCTTAATGGCTTAATTGATGACTTTACACAGCAAAAAGCCAGGAGAGTGCACCCGTGATGTAAGTGTAACCCACCCATGAAATAGTGGTTTAGTTTCAAATGTGTCACCACTATACAAAGATACACACAAACATTGCAGACAAATACTAGACAGCACTCTTGCATATTTTATATAAGGAAATCTCCTTGACGTTGGCGCCCCCTAGGTCTCATTGACGGTGCATGTGCGCACTTGTTAAGAAAACGTTTGATGGGAGACGGTTTGCAGAGTGCGATTATTGGAGAGAAATATACTGTCTGCTGCACCTTGGTGTTGTGATTTCACAAGCCAACAGCTGTCTGAAATATTATTTTGTGAAATAGCATGTGTGGATGTGACCTGCGCTGGAGAACGGGACGTGAAATGTGCATGGGACTGCCGTAACGTGAGGACGTCAACATTCGTCTTGCACCTTTTCAGATGGGACATTCCAGAACACATTTCTCAGTAAGATCTCTCCAAGCACTAGCGCCTGGGACGTCCTTGGGGCACACATCGTTATTATTTTGAGTGCTGTGCACAACCAAAATTTGTTTTGGACTTTTGCTGCAGCTAGGTATTTATGAGTGGCCATCTCATTTAGAAGTAGGCCTACACTGAATGTAACTGTTCACTCTATGATTTATGCAAATTGATTGACAAACAAAAAATCTCATCTCTATTAATAATAACTGTTATAAAACCTTGTGTCTGTGTCTGACTTGAACTAAGTACCCCACAAGCCTACAAGTAAGGAAATAAGCTTTATGTATATTTCATGACTATTATGATCCCAGAACCTGTAGAATAATTTCAGCTGTGATACTTGGTTACATAAGTAGAACTTATTTGTTATTCATTTGACTTGTCAATGTGCAGTGCTTATATACGTGTTGGTGCGCTGTCACCATGTTTATGTAGACCTATGTGTTGGTGTGCGGTCGCCATAATGTTTATGGAGGCCTATGTATAAGTGCGCTGTTATAATTACGTTTAATTAGGAATTGTGTTGATGTGCTGTCACCATAATGTTTATGTATGCCTATGTGTTGGTGTAATGTCACCATAATGTTTGTGTAGGCTTATTTGTTGGTGCGCTGTCAGCATTATGTTTAAGTAGACCTATGTGTTGGTGAGCTGTCATCATTGTGTTCATCTGTGTTTAGAGGTGTGCTGTCGCCATAATGTTTATGTAGGCCTATGTGTTGGTCGGCTTTTACCATTATGTGTATGTACACCTATATGTGTTTGTGTGCTTTCACCATAATGTTTATGTAGACCTATGTGTTGATGTGCTGTCACCTTAATGTTTATTTTTCCTATGTATAAGTGCGCTTTTATCATTGTTTATTTAGGCCTATGTGTTGATGTGCTGTCACCGTAATGTTTATGTAGGCCTATGTGTTGGTGTGCTGTCACCATACTGTTTATGTAGGCCTATGTGTTGGTGCGCTGTTGTCATTATGTTTATTAAGGTCTATGTGTAGATGTGCTGACACCATAATGTTTATGTAGGCCTATGTGTTTGTGTGCTTTTACCTTTATGTTTATATAGGCCTATGTGTTGGTGCGCTGTTATCATTATGTTTATTTAGGCCTATATGTGTTGGTGCGCTGCTACCATTTTGTTTATTTAGACCTGTATGTGTTTGTGTGCTGTCACCATAATGTTTATGTATGCCTATGTGTTGTTGTAATGTCACCATAATGTTTGTGTAGGCCTATGTGTTGGTGCCTTGTTACCAATATATTTATGTAGACCTATGTGTGTGTGTGCTGTCACCATAATGTTTACGTAGACCTATGTGTTGGTGTGCTGACACCATTATGTTTACGTAGAGCTATGTGTTGGTGCTCTGTCACCATATTTTTTATGTAGGCCTATTTTCTGTTTGTCTGGAGTCGTCACACTCTCAATTGAGAACTCGATGGTGTTTTAAGCCCCAACATACTCTTCCAGGCAGCCCTGCATGGACAGAACTCCTCGCCCCCAACAGTTTCATCCAATCACAGCAGTGGTTAGTGTTAGGGTTAGCGCCAGTACTGTGATTGGCTGAAACTGTATGGGAATGGGAGTGTCTTCCATGCAGCGCTGCCTTGACGAGTTCGTTGGGGGTTTAAAACACCATCGAGCCAACGGAGAATGCTCGTGCTCGCCATCTGGACCTTAATGGCTTAATTGATGACTTCGCACAGCAAAAAGCCAGGAGAGTGCACCCGTGATGTAAGTGTAACCCACCCATGAAATAGTGGTTTAGTTTCAAATGTGTCACCACTATACAAAGATACACACAAACATTGCAGACAATTACTAGACAGCACTCTTGCATATTCTATATAAGGACATCTCCTTGACGTTGGCGCCCCCTAGTTCTCATTGACGGTGCATGTGCGCACTTGTTAAGAAAACGTTTGATGGGAGACGGTTTGCAGAGTGCGATTATTGGAGAGAAATATACTGTCTGCTGCACCTTGGTGTTGTGATTTCACAAGCCAACAGCTGTCTGAAATATTATTTTGTGAAATAGCATGTGTGGATGTGACCTGCGCTGGAGAACGGGACGTGAAATGTGCATGGGACTGCCGTAACGTGAGGACGTCAACATTCGTCTTGCACCTTTTCAGATGGGACATTCCAGAACACATTTCTCAGTAAGATCTCTCCAAGCACTAGCGCCTGGGACGTCCTTGGGGCACACATCGTTATTATTTTGAGTGTTGTGCACAACCAACAATTTATTTGGACTTTTGCTGCAGCTAGGTATTTATGAGTGGCCATCTCATTTAGAAGTAGGCCTACACTGAATGTAACTGTTCACTCTATGATTTATACAAATTGATTGACAAACAAAAAATCTCATCTCTATTAATAATAACTTTGTAATAAAACCTTGTGTCTGTGTGTGACTTGAACTAAATACCCCACAGCCTACAAGTAAGGAAATAAGCTTTATGTATATTTCATGACTATTATGATCCCAGACCCTGTAGAATAATTTCAGCAGTGATACTTGGTTACATAAGTAGAACTTATTTGTTATTTATTTGACTTGTCAATGTGCAGTGTTTTTATACGTGTTGGTGCGCTGTCACCATGTTTATGTAGGCGTATATGTTGGTCCGCTGTTACCGTTATGTTTATGTAGACCTATATGTAGGTGTGCTGTCAGCATTATGTTTAAGTAGACCTATGTGTTTGTGAGCTGTCATCATTATGTTTTCATCTGTGTTTAGAGGTGTGCCGTCACCATAATGTTTATGTAGGCCTTTGTGTTGGTGAGCTGTCACCATAATGCTTTCATCTGTGTTTAAAGGTGTGCTTTCACCATAATGTTTATGTAGACCTATGTGTTGATATGCTGTCACCTTAATGTTTATTTTGGCCTATGTGTTGGTGCGCTGTTATTATGTTTATTTAGGCCTATGTGTTGATGTGCTGTCACCATAATGTTTGTGTAGGCCTATGTGTTGGTGTGCTGTTACCATAATGTTTATGTAGGCCTATGTGTTGGTACGCTGTTTTGATTGTTTATTTCAGCCTATGTGTGTTGGTGCGCTGCTACCATTATGTTTATGTAGACCTGTATGTGTTTGTGTGCTGTCACCATAATGTTTATGTATGCCTATGTGTTGGTGTAATGTCACCATAATGTTTGTGTAGGCCTATGTGTTGGTGAGATGTCATCATTATATTTATGTAGACCTATGTGTTGGTGTGCTGACACCATTATGTTTATGTAGAGCTATGTGTTGGTGCTCTGTCACCATATTTTTTATGTAGGCCTATTTTTGTTAGTCTGGAATCTTCACACTCTCAATTGAGAACTCAGTGGTGTTTTAAGCCCCAACATACTCTTCCAGGCAGCACTGCGTGGATGGAACTCTCCGCCCCCAACAGTTTCATCCGATCACAGCCGTGGTTATGGTTAGGCTTAGCGCCAGTACTGTGCTTGGCTGAAACTGTAGGGGGCAGGGAGTGTCTTCCATGCAGCGCTGCCTTGACGAGTACGTTGGGGGTTTAAAACACCATCGAGCCAATTGAGAATGCTCGTGCTCGCCATCTGGATTTTAATGGCTTAATTGATGACTTCGCACAGCGAAAAGCCAGGAGAGTGCGCCCATGATGTAAGTGTAACTCACCCATAAAATAGTGGTTTAGTTTCAAATGTGTCAAGTAGATAAATGTAATGGTGTGATATTTAATAATGATGATTACAACGTATTAATTGGATAAGGGATATAAGGATATATTAATCATTGGGAAAACATATGCATGAGGAACAGGGCTTGTTACAAGGACCTGAGGGGCTATAGTGGCAGTTGAAAAGTACTGAATATGTTGGCAGACAGAGGAATGCAGAGTAAATTACAGGAAGGTGTGAGGGTCACTGACTTTAGATAAGGTTAACGACTGAATAACAAAGGGAACAATAAGGGTGTTGTGGTCAAGGGGGAGTAGAGACAAGATGTCTATCTCCATGGAAGGTGTGAGGGTCGCTGACCTTGGATAGGGTTGGCGACTCTGAATGGGAAGGGGAGCAATGGGGGTGTTGTGGTCAGGGGGGAGTGGAGACGAGATGTGCTGTGATTTGTGGTTTCAGAGATGGGAACGGGATTTTGCGATGGCAGCTGCAACAAGGAGGTCAGCAGATGTAGAAGAAGATTACCTGGCGTCCGGATATCAGTGAGGTGGAAACGGAGTCAGATGAACGGACCAATCAGAAAGAAGACCACACATCCATATTCAGTCAACACTTTGTATAGTATAAAGACTGGGTCAGGGAAAGGAGAGAGGGTCAGACTTCATGAACTGACACAATCTGTTGTTTGTCAGGGATGGGAAGATCTAGACCCAGAGCTCTGTATGCTTTATGCATTTACTGCTAAATAAAACGGATGGTTTTGAGACCGAACATTTTCTCCTATTGCTTTATCAACAAACACGCAGGACTACGCTCTCACATAGATGAAAATGAGTTGGTAGAGTGAGCTGAAGTCCAACAATTTGGTGACCCCGACGTGATAAAGACGGAGAAGTGACGGATTGACCACAGAAGTAAAAGACAACGGATAACTGCAGTGTGATGGCAACAAGCGGCCGCTGAAAAAACTAAGGTAAACAGACGCCTGTTTTATCGAAGTTCTGTTATTGGCTATACCAAATTGTGTGTGGTCATTATACAACAAATGTCCTAGTTAAAGTGGATGAATAAAGCATTGAAGTAAATTGTGCACGGGTTTAAAGTCCCAGGGATTAGAAGCCCTTGAAAGCAACAACAGCACTGAAAAGAAGACGTGCGGGTTTAAAGACCCATGGGTTAAGAAATCCCATAAATGCAGCGCATGCACATGGGAAATACGGACGGGTTTAAAGACCCATGGGTTAGAGTCCCATAAAAGCAGCGCATGTCCGTATAAGGGGTTAGAGTTCCTGAGTGAGTAGGTTTAGAGACCCTTGGGAACAAAAAAACAAAACAAAAAAAACGGAGGTTCCCATAAAAGCAGTGCTCACTGGTTTATGATATGTGCTGTGTTTTAACGGCATGTGTGAATGTTTGATATTTTGCATGATTAAAAAGTGTGTTTGATAAAACTGTGTATAAGGGTGGTAGAAACTCAGTAGTGTCTCAGAGAGGAAGGAGGGAGTGTCTCAGTGAGAGAATCAGCAGTGGAAACCTAACTGGTGTCAACCTAAACTGCCTGATAACACTCACTGATTGGGTCAGCTGCTCGGGACGTATGTGCCATACAAACTGACTGGCTTCTGAACTCTTCTCTGATTGGGCTGGTTGCTCGGAACGCAAGTGTCATACAAACCAACTGGCTACTGAGTGGGGATAGATAAAACATAATGGAAGGGGAATCTGACAGGGAGTGTGAAGAATACGGAGGTTGCCCTCCCAATGTTATGTTGACCGTTAAGCAACAATGGGAAAGAACCAGGAGTCAAATTTTTGCAGGGCTCCCTAGGAACAAGCGAGACACCATGATTGGGGCGTATGACAGTATATGGAAAGACTTACAAACACAGGGTAAGGTCCCCAAAGAGGAGGAAAGGAAGAGATTGATATTATATCTAGGGAAGGCAGAAAAACAAGCTAAAAAGAAAGCAGATGAACACTGGAAGGCGGAAAAAGTTTCCATGTTAGTCAAAAGAAAATGAAAGAAAGATGGAGAGGAAAGTGAGCAGAGAAGAGCCCACTTACAAAACATGACCTTAGCTTGCATGGCAGTAGAAATGAATCAAAAACACTCAGAAATAACCAAAGAAAAAGATAAAGAAATGAAAAAACAGAAGCATCAGCGCCAATATATCCCAAAATACCCGGGATACAACCCCCTCCTTATCCCACACCGCAAATGCCACTCGTGCGTGTGGAAGAAGGAGTAATGAAAATGACAGCAATAGGAAAGGAGGAGTACAGAGAGATTAGGGAGACGTTAGAGGAAGTAGTAACATGGATAATATCAGAGGTGGAGGACCTGGTGAGGGAGGCAGAGCGTAGGATGCAGGAAGCCAAAGAAGTGAATAGGAAAATACATAAGCAGATGAGCAGACCGGAAGAGATAAATCAGGCAAGAAGCTCACCCACGACAGTGTCAGAAACACCCTCCACCCTAAACGGGGGAGGAGCAGGACAGGGGAGGATACAGAGTCAGGGGGTTGAAACAATGGATGGGTTCCAGGAGAGACAGCTCAGAGAGATAAGAGAGGAAGTAATTAGGAAAGAAGGTCCCGAGGAGAGATTGGGGGCAGGTACAGCGGCAGGGGGTGTGAAGAGTAATGAGGGAGACGAAGACACATACCAGGTCACAATTACAGAGGCACTAACCAGGCACAACCAGACTCATATAGCACCCCGTGCTGACCACAGGCATAGACACCAGCTTAGGGACAGAGAACAGATACAACCACCCGCTAGATATCATCAACTGCCACTGATATATAAAGGACCCCAAACGGGGGATGTGTATCAACCATTCTCATTCACAGACATGAATTGCGTCCTGGATAAAATGCCCCCTCCCACTGAGGGAGGAGGGCCCTGGATGGAGAAATTTTGGGATATAAATTAGCTATGGGAGATTGGAGAGCATTATTGGGAAAACAACTAGCTATGTGGGAAATACAGCAGATTGAGGCTGCGGCAGACACTAGTCATATACCAGATTCAGAACCATTTACCAGTGAAGCCACAGCTGTGGGAAGGGCAATTAGGGATAAATTCCCCATTCCTCCCGGAGCAATGCATTCACTGACCTTTTCCATGAAAGACGGAGGAGACGTCAGCATTTTTAGGCAGATGCAAAGGCATATGGACAGACACTGCAGGAAACCATCCAGGTTCAGGACAGTTACAGACCACACTGTTTAGAAAAGCTGTTATGGCTGGAATGCCCAAAACAGTACAAGATGCCATGGAGGGCAATCCAGACATCCCAGGCTGCTCTACTGAGCAATGGGAAAAACATTTGATTCATCATATGAAAAGACACAAGGCTATACAGGAGGAGGATAGACAGAGCACAGAGTCAGCCCAGGTGCAGCTCCTAAAGCTCCAATTGGATGAGGCAAGGAAAAAGGTAAATGATGCTAAAAAGACAAACCAAAAGGTAGCCAATCAGATGGTTCAACAGCCGCCACCACAAAACTACACCCCAAATTTGTACCCAGTGCCCGAATGGGTGTCTAGTTCCCCTTATCGGGGCAGGCCTGTCAGAGTAACAGGAGGTATGAGAGGAAGAGGGAGGGGTCGCGGAGGACACAGACCATGCAGGGTGGTCAGGGGGATGAGTACTGAAGGGGCCCGGGAACTCAAGGGCAGGTGGGGCTGGCAGAACCCTACCTGCAAATAAGGGTAATGGACATGGATCTGCATTTCCTAGTTGGCACAGGTGCAAGGTTTTCCACTATCACGTGCGCCATGTCTCGGTCCAACCTTTCATCCTCCAGTGTCCAGCTAGTAAGGTTCTCGGATAAACCAGAAAATCTGCCGTTGACAACACCTCTGACTACCACGGTGGCAGGACAGACTTTTTTGCATCAATACATATCATCACCAGCATGCCCAGTCAATTTGATGAGACGGGATATGTTGGTGAGGTGCGGGGCATCACTCGTGTGGGCCAGAGGGACTGGTAGTGACTTTTCCCAATGGATATTCTGTGAACTGTTCTCTGTCAATGATCCAGTCCAGCTCTAGAATGTTGTTGTCAGCTGATGTTTCACCCACGGCTAAAGGACTCTGGGCAGATGTATACTGGGGACTCCTAGAACCGGGAACCAAGCAAAGCGACGGCGTACAGACTCTGTATTATCAGTGACGGCCGTGGGTCCAAATGCTACATCCCTACTCCCCTCCAATCGACCCCCTCCATGTTACTCTGTACTATGATAGGGACGGGGATGAAATTTATCAGCAAACTTTTTACAATGACATTGAAGGGACACAGTGGGAAGTATTGTCTAGTTGTATTTTAGTGGGGAATGAAGGTGTGGCAGCTGCTGTTGAATTGACACCAGAACAATTTAAGTGGTATGAGATGTCTGAAGAGGCGGTGCCCCATATCACCTTAGCAGTGCATGTTAAACACCAGGCTAGAGATCTTGGGCCGATGTGCAAGCGTCTGATGGGACTGACAGACTGGGTTTGGACCCAACTCCCTGAATTACAGTACTCCCCACCCGAAAAGGCTTACAGGATCATGCACAAGACAGCTGACAAAGTGCTGTCAGAACATAGACAAATAGAGAGATTTCATGGCAGAGAGAAGGTTGATCACTCTGACGCCACAAGTATGATAGATACTCTCCCTGAGGCGTTATGGTCAGCAGGCCCCACTGATGTAGGCCACTGCAAGAATGTTGATCCAATCTCTTTTGAATTGACAGATCACACTCTGATCTGGCAGAAACAGTACTCCCACAAACCTGAGGCGGAAGCAGGGATCACAGATACTATTGAGGGACTGTTGGCAGCGGTGGTGTTGGAGCCCTCAGCATCTGGCTGGAACACACCTATTTTACCAGTAGAGAAGCAAAATACAGGGAAATATAGAATGGCTCACGACCTTAGACAGGTCAATAGTATTGTGTCAACTCCTACAGTCCCAGTACCAAATCCATATACTGCTGTCTGCACTGTCCCCAGAACACAAATGGTTTTCCTGTATTGATCTGGCCAATGCATTTTTCTGCCTACCACTAGCTGACCATGTGAGAGACATCTTCTCGTTTACCTATAAAGGCCAACAGCTAAGGTATACGAGGGTTCCCCAGGGTTTCATCTTGTCTCCTGGGTTGTTCAATCAGGTTCTGAAACAGCAGCTCACTGATCTCACCCTCCCAAAGGGGGTGGTGTTGATTCAGTATGTGGATGACATCCTTCTGGCAGCTCCAGATCATGTCTCCTGCCTAGCAGCCACCAAAACCCTATTAACTCAGCTGTACCACATTGGGTTCAAAGTTTCAAAAACCAAACTCCAGTGCTGCAGACAGATGGTCTCGTTCCTGGGGAGAATTATCTCTAGTAGAGGAACAGGTGTGTCTCCAGCCCATAGATCCTCAATTCTACACCATCCTAAACCAGTCACAGTGAAAGACATGCTCTCATTCCTGGGGTTGACGGGTTATAGCAGACAGTACATAGCATCATATGGGGAACTCACGCACCCCTTAAGGGCCATGGTCAATGAGCAGGGGATGATAAATTTGTCAGCATGCTTACAATGGACCACTGAAGCAGAGAATAACTTCATTTCCCTCAAACAGGCGCTCACAAACGCTGCTGATTTAGCACTGCTTGACTACAAAACGCCATTCTATCTGGATGTTTCAGAAAAATCACATACAGTGAATGGTGTTCTTTTTCAGAAAAAAGGGGGAGGTAGGCAGGTGATGATCTATGCAAGTGTAACACTCGATCCAACAGAAAATAGACATCCACCATGCACAAGACATGCAGCAGGGGTAGCAAAAATTCTGCAAAAAGTAGCACACATAGTCATGGGACATGCTCTAACAGTCCTGACAGCACACAGCATAGTGGCCTATGTGAACTCAGCAGCATTCACCATGACATCATTAAGACAGATAAGGTTGGAAAAAATCCTCAATGCACCACACATAACGTTCACACACGAGTGACTCAACATGGCAGATAACATGGGGGAAGGTGAGCCACATGTGTGTGAAGAAAGAGTACAGAAAGATGTTAAGGTCAGAGCAGATTTACGGGCAAAACCCTTAGCTGACCCAGAGGAAGTGCTGTTCACAGATGGCTGTTGCTACAGACATCCCACTGAGGGATTGAAGGCAGCATATGCAGTGGTAAGACAAACAGATGAAGGGTTTGAGGAGGTAGTGACAGGGAGGGTAATGGGAAAATAATCAGCGCAGATAGCTGAATTACAGGGAATGATAGCAGCATTAGAATGGGCAGAAGGGAAAAAAGTAAACATCTACACAGACTCGGCATACGTGTTAGGAGCAATATAGGTGGAGCTCAGTCAGTGGATCAGAGCAGGATTTTTGACAGCAGCAAAAACCCCAATCAAACATGAGAAAGACATCAAGAGACTGGTAGAAGCCCTAATGAAACCAACAGAGGTAGCAGTAATAAAGTGCAGACGTCATGACAAAACTGAAACAATGATAGCAAAAGGAAATCAGGAGGCAGACTATGCAGCTAAAAGGGCAGCAGGTTACACAGCCCAATACATGATGATGCAGGTGGGAAAAACGGTGTATGATTTACTACCTGCCTGCGATGTAAATATGTTAATAAAGGAACAACAGAAAGCCTCTCCTCAAGAGTTCACAGTTTGGAAAGAGAGAGGGGCAACGGAATCCAAAGGAGTGTGGAGGTCGCCGGACGGTCGGCCTGTGTTACCACCAGGGTGGACGGCTTCCGTGTTACAGGAGGCACACGGGCTAACACATTGTGGAAAGGCACAGATGCAGAGACATCTGACCCATTGGTGTCATCCATTTTTGCCCGCAATGATTGTGAACCATATCAGGGAATGTAAAATATGTACAGAATACAATATCAGGGCTACAGTGAAGCCACACGAGGGAAAATTTCCTTTGTCAAAAATGCCAGGTCAAGAAATCATAATTGATTACACTGACATGTTGGAAAGGGTAAATGGGTATAGGTACCTCTTGGTCGCCGTGGATGCATACACTGGCTGGCCAGAAGCAGTACCTGCTAAAAAAGGAAGATGCCAAAACGGTAATCAAATTCCTAATCAATCAATACATACCAACGCATGGGTTTCCAAAAAGAATCAGGTGAGATAATGGCACACATTTTAAGAACAAAGACCTGCAGGCAGTAGAAGCGGCCCTAGGACTGAAACATGCGTTTAGAACAGTGTATCACCCCCAATCACAGGGAAAGGTGGAGAGAATGAATCAGTCCATTAAAGGAAAAATAGGAAAAGTGTGTGCTCAAATAAAAATGAGTTGGGTGGATGCCCTAGCTCTAATGTCATTTAGGAGCTCAGTAAACTCCATCACAGGTTTCACTCCATATGAGTTGACAACGGGGCAGCAGTTCCCAGGACCGGGAGCTGGAATCCCAACCACGGAAAAGGAAAGAGAGCCGCTGAAGTACAAACCTTACTATGACCAACTAACAGCTTTGGTGTCAGCTTTCTCAAAACAGGTTGCAGCAGCAGAGGGGAACCTAGAGGGACAGACACCGCCCACCACAAACTGGGTTCTGCTGAAGGTGATCAAGAGGAAGTGGTCGGAACCAAGGTGGACAGGGCCCTACACGGTGGTTGAGAGGACATCACACGCGGTCCGACTACAGGGCAAAGGAGACAGCTGGTACCACTGGAGCCAGTGTGCAGCAGCGGATTCACCCGCTAGGACATGGGAACAGATAAGAAACACCACAGTTGACTCTGAATAAGTATTGATCATCACTGCCATCGAAAAGAAGAGTCCCTCATCGACCTATCAGATGGCTCAAGTCGAGATGGAGACGGAGGCTCTGATGGAAGACGGAGGGTGTGAAGAACTGGGCAGTGACACAGAGGCTGAATGCGATGTTTGAATCCGATTGGTTGGTCTCATTTATATGAGACCAAAAAGGGGGACTTGTAGATAAATGTAATGGTGTGATGTTTAATAATGATGATTACAACGTATTAATTGGAATAAGGGATATAAGGATATATTAATCATTGGGAAAACATATGTATGAGGAACAGGGCTTGTTACAAGGACATGAGGGTCTATAGTGGCAGTGGAAAAGTACTGAGTATGTTAGCAGACAGAGGAATGCAGAGTAAATTACAGGAAGGTGTGAGGGTCTCTGACCTTAGATAAGGTTAGCGACTCTGAATAACAAAGGGAACAATAAGGGTGTTGTGGTCAAGGGGGAGTAGAGACAAGATGTCTATCTTCATGGAAGGTGTGAGGGTCGCTGACCTTGGATAGGGTTGGCGACTCTGAATGGGAAGGGGAACAATGGGGGTGTTGTGGTCAGGGGGGAGTGGAGACGAGATGTGCTGTGATTTGTGGTTTCAGAGATGGGAACGGGATTTTGCGACGGCAGCTGCAACAAGGAGGTCCCAGCAGATGTAGAAGAAGATTACCTGGAGTCCGGATATCAGTGAGGTGGAAACGGAGTCAGATGAACGGACCAATCAGAAAGAAGACCACACATCCATATTCAGTCAACACTTTGTATAGTATAAAGACTGGGTCAGGGAAAGGAGAGAGGGTCAGACTTCGTGAACTGACACAATCTGTTGTTTGTCAGGGATAGGAAGATCTAGACCCAGAGCTCTGTATGCTTTATCCATTTACTGCTAAATAAAACGGATTGTTTTGAGACCGAACATCTTCTCCTATTGCTTTATCAACAACCACGCAGGACTACGCTCTCACATAGATGAAAATGAGTTGGTAGAGTGAGCTGAAGTCCAACAGTCACCACTATACAAAGATACACACACATATTGCAGACAATTACTAGACAGCACTCTTGCATATTTTATATAAGGAAATCTCCTTGACATTGGCGCCCCCTAGGTCTCATTGACAGTGCATGTGCGCACTTGTCGTTCAGAAAACCTTTGATGGGAGACGGTTTGCAGAGTGCGATTATTGGAGAGAAATATACTGTCTGCTGCACCTTGGTGTTGTGATTTCACAAGCCAACAGCTGTCTGAAATATTATTTTGTGAAATAGCATGTGTGGATGTGACCTGCGCTGGAGAACGGGACGTGAAATGTGCATGGGACTGCTGTAACGTGAGGACGTCAACATTCGTCTTGCACCTTTTCAGATGGGACATTCCAGAACACATTTCTCAGTAAGATCTCTCCAAGCACTAGCGCCTGGGACGTCCTTGGGGCACACATCGTTATTATTTTGAGTGCTGTGCACCACCAACAATTTTTTTGGACTTTTGCTGCAGCTAGGTATTTATGAGTGGCCATCTCATTTAGAAGTAGGCCTACACTGAATGCAACGGTTCACTCTATGATTTATGCAAATTGATTGACAAACAAAAAATCTCATCTCTATTAATAATAACTGTTTAATAAAACCTTGTGTCTGTGTGTGACTTGAACTAAATACCCCACAGCCTACAAGTAAGGAAATAAGCTTTATGTATATTTCATGACTATTATGATCCAAGACCCTGTAGAATAATTTCAGCAGTGATACTTGGTTACATAAGTAGAACTTATTTGTTATTCATTTGACTTGTCAATGTGCAGTGCTTATATACGTGTTGGTGCGCTGTCACCATGTTTATGTAGACCTATGTGTTGGTGTGCGGTCGCCATAATGTTTATGTAGACCTATATGTAGGTGTGCTGTTATAATTATGTTTAAGTAGACCTATGTGTTGGTGCGCTGTTACCATTATGTGTATGTGTGCCTATGTGTTGGTGTAATGTCACTATAATGTTTGTGTAGGCCTATGCGTTGTTGCCAATATATTTATGTAGCCCTATGTGTGTGTGTGCTGTCACCATAATGTTTATGTAGGCCTATGTGCTGGTGAGCTGTCATCATTATATTTATGTAGACCTATGTGTTGGTGTGCTGACACCATTATGTTTATGTAGGCCTAATAATTTCAGCAGTGATACTTGGTTACATAAGTAGAACTTATTTGTTATTTATTATTTGACTTGTCAATTATTCTGCAGGGTCTGGGATCATAATAGTCATGAAATATACATAAAGTTTATTTCCTTACTTGTAGGCTGTGGGGTATTTAGTTCAAGTCAGACACAGACACAAGGTTTTATAAGTTATTTATTATTTATTTGACTTGTCAATGTGCGGTGCTTGTATACGGGTTGGTGCGCTGTCACCATGTTTATGTAGGCTTATATGTTTGTCCGCTGTCACCATAATGTTTATGTAGGCCTATGTGCTGGTGCGCTGTTAACGTTATGTTTATGGAGACCTATATGTTGGTTCGCTGTCACCATGGTCTATATGTAGACCTACGTATGTGTTGTTGTGCTGTCACCATTATGTTTAAGTAGACCTATGTGTTGGTGAGCTGTCATCATTATGTTTTCATCTGTGTTTAGAGGTGTGCTGTCACCATAATGTTTATGTAGGCCGATGTGTTGGTGCTCTGTCACCACGATTTTTATGTCGAGACCGCCCACTTCCACAGAGTTGACTGATCACTGCCAGCTGTTTTCAGCTTTCGCCTTCGTGAGCGGCGGCTTCGTGAGATCGACAACTTTTATTTTTCTATTATTAGTTCTTTATATTCTGCCCTAACCTCCTCATTTTGTTCCGATTTATCTATTTTCTGTTCTTAGTTCACTTATCGCTAGATTATCTAGTTTCTTTCTTATACAATTCTTGTTTTTAATAGATAGCTTCCCATTCCCAGTTTATTACTAGCTTTGAGCTTAGTCTAGATTACCAGCAGCTCTATTACTTTGCAATCAAAGCAGCCTCGTTAAAACGATGGTTTGTGGTGACTGCGCCGTTGTTACAGACAGGTTGTCTCTACTAGAGAGACGTGTCTGTGAGTTAGAGCAGCTGCTTTCAGCTAGGATTACGTTAGATGTGACGGGCACTCCAGATAGCCTTGGCCCCGGGCCTGACAGCAGACCTGCTATTGTTAGCACTAGCTCAGCTTCATCGGCAGATGCGGCGGAGTTTGTCTCTGTTTACCGGTGTGGGAAGGCTCGAAAGAGCAAGCCATCGGTCGTGTGGCCTGGTCTGCAGTCACCTCTCCGGACTGCAAACCGGTTTTCACCACTCACCAGCCCTATTGGTAGTCCTACCGGCCATCGTGCTTCTCCCACTTCTGTCGACAGAGTAAAGCAACGGACGCTAGTGATAGCAGACTCCATTACCTGCAATGTTAGATTAGCTTCGCCAGCCTTGATTCACTGTTTACCCGGGGCCAGAGTCTCCGACATAGAGGATAATCTTATGGTGCTGGCATCACGGAGGGAGAGTCAGGGAACCCAGGCACACAGCACTACTACTTTCAGCAACATTGTTATTCATGTCGGCACCAATAATGCAAGGATGAAGCAATCAGAGATCACAAAAGCCAGCCCTGTCAGAATGCTTGAGTTTGCCAGAAAGATGTGTCGGCATCGATTAATTGTCTTTGGTCCCTTACCTGTGAGGGGTAATGATGAGATGTATAGTAGGCTCACCTCAATGAACCGCTGGCTGGCACGTTACTGTAATGAGCAGGGATTTGGCTTCGTTGATAACTGGCCTTCTTTCTGGGGCCTCCCCTTACCTGCTGAAAACGGACAGCATTCACCCTACTGGGGACGGCGCTGCTCTTTTATCTAGCAATATAGATAGCTGTTTACGTTTAGTTTGACACTAGGGACTTATTATTCAGCAGGTTGCAGGTGATTAGAGAGCCTGCTAGGTTTAAATCTAGTGCGGTTGTGGAGTCAAGTAGTTTAATTAATGTTAGTGAGGGAATTTCTCATAGTGTAGATTATCAGCCTGATAGCTTGGTCTATGACATTGAGACTGTCTCCCTACCCTGCTGTATTGCTCCCAAGCTCTCCTCTCCTAAATATGTGAATCACAATAATCTAGTAATTATTCCTACCACTGGTAGTGGTGAGATGTGCGACAAAGTACCTAATAATCTACAAAACCAAACAGCTAATGTTATCAAGAATGTGACCACATATCGTCCAAAGCGTTGGTGGCCAAAACTCTCAACAAAGTGTCTAATTCCAATTAATCTTTCACCTATTGGTAGCTCTAAAGCTCTGCCTACTACTGATCACTTCCAAAAGATGCTTAAATTTGGTTTCATAAATATCAGATCACTGTCTACCAAAGCCTTGCTAATAAATGATCTGATTCTTGAACATAGTTTTGATATGATTGGGTTATGTGAAACATGGCTGAAACCAATGTTTTCCTTCCCTTAAATGAAGCTTCCCCACCTGACTTTACTTATGCCCATGTAGCTCAGGCAAATAAACAAGGTGGGGGTGTTGCCTTAAAATATAAATCTATTTTCAATCTGACTTCTAGACTTGAATCTAAATTCCAGTCTTTTGAGTCTCTTATTCTTGGTCCATCTCCCTCAGCCATGAATACACTCGGCTCAGTCCAAATTGTGATACTCTATCGGCCTCCCGGCTGTTACTCGTTATTTCTTGAAGAATTTGGAGAATTTGTCTCAGGCCTTGTTACTGTGATGAGATTCTAATTCTAGGTGATTTCAATATTCATCTGAATAAGGCTGCTGATCCTCTAAATAAAGCCTTTCTGGCACTAGTTGATACTTTTGGGTTCACTCAGTTTGTTCAAGAGTCGACTCATTGCAGTGGTAACACCCTTGATTTGGTTTTATCTAAAGGAATAGCTGTTTCTGATCTGAATGTCTTACCAACCACATCTGCTGTGTCTGATCATTTTCTCATCAAATTTGAAGCATTATTGGCCTGTCCAGTTAATGTCAGCACAGATGTAATTGCCACTCGCCATATCGGTCCCTCCACTGTAGCTGCATTTGGCCAGCAGCTGCCTGAAGTCTTGGCTCCTTTCACTGTGGTAAATGACTCTGTTGAAAATTCCACTAGTGACTTAAATGTGGCCCTCTCTAGTCTCCTCGATTCAGTTGCACCTCTCACTACCAGAGCTAGGTGACTAAAGAGGCCTACACACTGGTTTAATGATGAGACACGTGCTCTTAAGCGGACCTGCAGGAGACTGGAATGTAAATGGCGAAAATCTAAATTGGAAGATTTTTACCTATCATTTCACGAGTGTTTATTGAAATACAAGCGTGCTTTATCTACAGCAAAAACATCGTATCTCTCTCACTTAATAAATATTAATAAACATAACCCCATATTTCTCTTTGACACTGTATCTAAACTTACTCAAAAGCAGTCGTCTATTAGCTGCTCACCACTCAAAGCCCATTAATTTCTTGATTTTTTTTCTGCAATAATGTTGATGAGATCTTAAACAAAATTAGTTCTTCAACTCCATCTACTCCTGCAGATCCTGTCATACTAAATTCATATCTACACAATGAGTCACTGACAGTTCCAGTTATTACAGCTTTTGAGATCATCTCTCGCGATACTTTGACTAACTGCTTGCCTACTTGATCCCTTACCAGCAAAACTTTTTAAAGACCTCTGGCCTTTTCTTGGACCTACAATGCTGGACATCTTTAATTTATCGCTTACTACTGGCATTGTTCCCAGCAGTTTTAAGAGAGCTGTGGTTAAACCTCTACTTAAAAAACCGCACCTTGATCCAGGGTGTCTTAATAACTATCGATCAGTCTCTAATCTTCCATTCTTCTCTAAAGTACTTGTCACGTATCAGGAAAGAACCCAAAAACAGACGGGACAACCAGGTAAGGGAAGAATCAAGTCTTTATTGAAGTGACCGATCTCGGGGGTAGAGCAGGAGTTGGCTCAGTGGCAGGTAGGCAGGCAGGCAGAAGTCCATGAATGGCGACGTTCCAGCGAAGACTGGTCCATAGTGGAGGCCTTTTAAGGGTGAGGGCGATTGCTTGATGGCCAGCTGGCGTGCCGGGATGAGGGGGGGTCAGCAGGTGTCAAGGGCGAGAGGCTGTGACAGTACTCCCCCTCCGAGGGGCGCCACCAGGCGACCTACCAGGCCCGTCGGGGTGCGTCCTGTGGAAGTCCCGGATGAGGTTCGCGTCCAGGACAAGGCGACGAGGGACCCAACACCTCTCCTCCGGGCCATATCCCTCCCAGTCCACGAGGTACTGCAGGCCGCGACCGCGGCGACGAGAGTCCAGGAGATGACGAACGGTGTAAGCCGGATGATCGTTGATCATACGAGGAGGTGGGGGCGGGGGAGCCGGAGGAACTAGAGGGCTGGTAGAGACAGGTCTGAGGCAGGACACATGGAAGGAAGGGTGAACCCGGAGAGTGCGGGGCAGCTTCAGACGGACCACAGAGGGGTTAATGACTTTGACAATGGGAAAGGGACCAATATACTTGGGGGACAGTTTTTTAGCGTCCGATTTCAAGGGCAGATCCTTGGTAGAGAGCCTTACCTGGTCACCGGGGGAGTAGTCCGGAACAGGGGTGCGATGACGATCCGCCAAGCGCTGGTAACGGCCGGAGGCCCTGAGCAGTGCAGCACGGGCTCGCCGCCAGGTCCGACGGCACCGACGGACATGGGCCTGGACAGACGGAACCGGAATGTCTACCTTTTGAGAAGGAAAAAGGGGAGGCTGATAGCCATAAAGGCATTGAAAAGGGGACAACCCAGTAGCAGACGATGGCAAGGTGTTATGGGCATATTCCACCCAGGGAAGTTGTGAGGACCAAGAGGATGGGTTGGCAGACACCAGACAGCAGAGAACAGTCGCCAAGGCCTTGTTGGCCCTCTCGGCCTGGCCGTTGGCCTGAGGATGGAACCCCGATGACAGGCTGACGGTGGCACCGATGGCAGAGCAGAAAGCCTTCCAGACAGCAGAAGTTAACTGGGGGTCACAGTCAGACACTATATCACGGGGAAGACCGTGGACCCGGAAAACCCCCCTGTCCATCAGATCCGCAGTCTCCCGAGCCGAAGGCAGTTTAGACAAGGGCAAAAAATGAACAAATTTACTGAAGCGATCAACAACAGTCAGTACAACGGTGTTACCGTCTGAGGCGGGAAGACCAGAGATGAAATCCAAGGACAGATGCGACCAGGGACGGTGTAGAACAGGCAGGGGGCGCAGCAGACCAGCACTGGCCCGAGTGGAGGGCTTATTCTGGGCACAAACAGGACAGGCAGAAACAAAAGACCCAGTATCCTCTATCATGGAAGGCCACCAGAACTGCCTACGGAGGAAGGCTAGGGTACGGGTTACTCCAGGATGGCAGGTAAGTTTGGAAGAGTGAGCCCACTGCAACACACTAGATTTAACAGCATCTGGAACAAACAAGCGCCCAGGGGGACCGTTCCCTGGGTCAGGCTGAGTCTGTTTTGCTGCCATGACCTCCCTTTCAATGTTCCAGGTGGCAGCCGCAACCACACAGGTAGAGGGAACGATGGTGTCAGGTTGGAGCTTGGGCTCAGACTCCTCCCCATGCACACGAGACAGAGCATCGGTCTTGGCATTCCCGGAGCCAGGTCTGTACGTCAAAGAAAAATTAAAACGACCAAAAAAGAGTGCCCACCTGGCTTGGCGCGCGGTGAGTCGCTTTGCTGACTGGATGTATTCCAGGTTCTTATGGTCAGTCCACACTATAAAAGGAAGCTCAGACCCCTCCAGAAAATGTCGCCATTTCTCCTGTGCCAATTTCACCGCCAGGAGCTCACGATTCCCCACATCATAGTTCCTTTCAGCTGGGGAGAGACGGCGAGACAGGAAGGCACAGGGGTGTGTCTTGCCATCCTCACTGGAGCGCTGAGAAAGGACCGCCCCCACTCCAATCTCAGAGGCGTCCACTTCTACAACGAACTTTTTGGTTGGGTCTGGCTGGATGAGGATAGGAGCTGTGGTGAAGCGGTGCTTGAGGGCTTGGAAAGCTGCCTCTGCTACAGGGGTCCACAGGAACTGTCTGGAGGTGGAGGTAAGAGCAGTTGGTGGGGCCGCAACGCGGCTGTAATTGCGGATGAACCGTCTGTAGAAGTTGGCAAAACCGAGGAACCTCTGAAGCTGCTTAGGGATGGTCGGGCTTGGCCACTCAAGAACCGCTCTGACCTTGGCGGGGTCCATTCTCACCTGCCCATCGGCCACGATGTAGCCCAGGAAGGTGACTGAAGGGGCATGGAATTCGCACTTCTCTGCTTTTACGAAAAGGCGGTTCTCCAGTAGCCGTTGAAGGACTTGGCGGACGTGCATGACATGCTCTGACAGGTCTCTGGAAAAAATCAGGATGTCATCCAGGTAAACAAAAATGAAACGATCCAACATGTCACGTAGGACGTCATTGACCAGACTCTGGAAGACAGCTGGGGCATTAGTGAGACCAAATGGCATCACCAGATATTCAAAATGCCCCAGGGGGGTGTTGAAGGCAGTCTTCCATTCATCTCCGTCTCGAACCCGGACCAGGTGGTAAGCATTGCGGAGATCTAGTTTAGTGAACACTGTGGCTCCCTGGAGAGAATCAAAAGCAGAAGTCATGAGGGGCAGGGAGTACTTATTCTTGACTGTGATGTTATTGAGACCTCTATAGTCAATACATGGCCAGAGGGTTTTGTCCTTCTTGGCCACAAAGAAGAACCCCGCACCAAGGGGTGACGATGACAGGCGAATAAGGCCAGCCGCCAAGGAGTCCTTGATGTACCTCTCCATGGACTCCCACTCAGGCTTGGAGAGGCTATATAGACGGCTGCTGGGGAGGGGAGCGCCCGGCAGCAGGTCGATAGCGCAATCATAGGGGCGATGAGGAGGCAGGGAGAGAGCTTGCTGCTTGTTGAACACGGCTTGGAGGTCATGCTACTCTGGAGGCACCAGTGACAGGTCAGAGGTCTCAGAGCTTGACACCTGACAGGGGACAGACTGAGGCAGAGCAGACTGGAGGCATATGGCATGACAGACGGGACTCCAACTTGAAATTCTGGCCGATGACCAATCAATATGGGGACTATGCTTAACCAGCCAGGGATGACCAAGTATAATGGGGACAAATGGAGAATTGATAACGAAAAAACTTAGCTCCTCTCGATGGTTTCCCGACAACAGGAGGCGCACGGGCTCAGTCTTAGAGGTTATCCGGGCCAGGAGACGTCCATCCAGGGCATTAGCTTCAAGAGGCTGGTCCAGACTCACAGTGGAAAGACCTAACTGATTCACAACACTTGCATCTAAAAAGCTTTCATCAGCTCCAGAGTCAATTAAAGCCAAAAGTTTAGTGGACTGACCTTTAAAACTGATGGTAGCTTGCAACTGGGTACGTGGACGAGGAGACAGAGGGCAGACAGTTGGGCTCACGAGGATCCTCCCCCTCTCTCGTGAGCCTGCTAGTTTGATGGACGGTGAGGGCAGGAGGCAAGAAAGTGACTAGGCTGACCACAATACAAGCAGCTGTTCTCGGTGATGCGGCGTTGACGCTCCTCCGGGTTGAGCCGGAAGCGGCCGAGTTGCATCGGCTCCGAAGCTGGGGAGGAGTCACGCCTCGGGCTTTCTCGGAGGACGTCAGCCTCAGTCGAGTGAGCTCGGCCCCCAGCGTTTGGAGGTGTGGCCCGTGGAAAGTTGTTGTGACCAGGAAAGCGGCGCGTCCTCGCTCTCCTCCGCTCCCGGAGACGGTTGTCCACACGAATGGCCAGGGTAACCAATTCCTCCAACCCTCCAGGCTCGGGGTAGGAAACCAATTCGTACTTTATGGATTCGCTTAGACCGTTGGAAAACCCGGCCTGGAGGGACTCGTTGTTCCATCCGCTCTCCGCTGATGGCGTACGGAACTCAACTGAGTAGTCAGTGACGCTGCGGGAACCCTGACGGAGAGAGATCAGTCTTTTTGAAGCGTCCTTTCCCCGCATGGGATGATCAAAAACCTGGCAAAAAGCAGTGGTGAACTCCGCGTAGGATGAGGAAGTGGAGGCCCGCATCTCCCACACCGCTGTAGCCCAATCCAGAGCGCTTCCCCGGAGAAGACCCATGATGTAAGCGACTTTGGCTCCATCCATGGAATATGACTGGGGCTGCTGGTTAAACACAATCTCACACTGCATCAAAAAGGGGCGACAAAGTCCAAAATCTCCATCATACTTATCGGGCGGGGCAACCCATGGTTCCTTAGCCGAAGTTGATGGTGCTGAGGGTGGCGGAGCTGGAGGGGTGGGTCCCGGGCTAGCGGAGGCTCTAAGCTGGGTCTGGATTCCGGAGATCTTTGAGCCGAGCTCACGGAGCGCATCAGCCATCTCTTGTAGCACCTGGCTGTGCTGGCCGAGGACCGATTCCTGGTTGGCTACAGCCTGGCAGACCGTGGCCAGGTCTGTGGTGGAATGGTCTGATGGGTCCATAGTGGCTGGAACGTACTGTCACGTATCAGGAAAGAACCCAAAAGCAGACGGGACAACCAGGTAAGGGAAGAATCAAGTCTTTATTGAAGTGACCGATCTCGGGGGTAGAGCAGGAGTTGGCTCAGTGGCAGGTAGGCAGGCAGGCAGAAGTCCATGAATGGTGACGTTCCAGCGAAGACTGGTCCATAGTGGAGGCCTTTTAAGGGTGAGGGCAATTGCTTGATGGCCAGCTGGTGTGCCGGGGTGAAGGGGGGTCAGCAGGTGTCAGCTGGTATAGCAGGTGTCAAGGGCGAGAGGCTGTGACAGTACTAGAGAGAGTTGTGTAACAGCAACTTTTGACCCATATAAAAGAAAACCATATATATGAACCTTTTCAGTCGGCTTTCAGGCCCTGTCACTCCACTGAAACTGCTCTGACCAGAGTGGTAAATGATCTTTTACTGGCTATTGACTCTGATTCCACTTCTGTGCTTCTACCACTTGACCTCAGTGCAGCCTTTGACACCATTGATCAAAGTATACTTTTAGATAGATTACATTGTAATGTTGGTGTCTCTGGCTGAGCTCTCTCTTGGCTTAAGTCCTACTTATCTGGAAGAACACATTGAGTCTGCTATAATAATATTATATCAAAATTTTCTAACGTTAAATATGGTGTGCCTCAGGGCTCAGTTCTTGGCCCTCTACTTTTCTCTCTTTACATTACACCTCTTGGCCAAATTATACGCAGTTATGGATACATTTCCATTGCTATGCTGATGATACTCAGTTGTATGTGCCTATAAGGGCTGATGATTTTACTCGAATGATTAACTTAGAGGCCTGCTTGGCTACTGTGAAAAACTGGGTGTCACTTAACTTTCTGCTTTTAAATTCAGATAAAACCGAGATGCTAGTCATTGGCCCTACTAGACACAGACACCAATTTGATCAAGTAACGATAACAATCGACAACTCTGTGGTTTCACAAAGTGTGGCAGCCAAAAATCTTGGTGTTACGTTTGATCCCAGCCTTTCCTTTGATAAGCACATTAAATGAATCACCAAGACTGCCTTTTTTCACTTACGTAACATAGCTAAAATTCGGTCTTGTCTCTCCATGGCTGATGCAGAAATTCTAATACATGCATTTGTTTCATCCAGACTTGATCACTGTAATGTTCTGTTCTCAGGTCTGCCACATTCTAGTACTAAAAGTCTTCAGATGGTTCAGAATGCTGCTGCTAGAATCCTAATAAATTTGCAAACATTTCTACAAAACCTTTTTCACTTTGTCATTATGGGGCATTGTGTGTAGATTGATGAGAAAAAAAAAGAATTTTATCCATTTTGGAATAAGGCTGTAACATAACAAAATGTGGTGAAGGGGAAGGGGTGTGAATACTTTCTGGATGCACTGTATGTGTTGGTGCGCTGTCACCATTATGTTTTCATCTGTGTTTAGAGGTGTGCCGTTACCGTTATGTTTATGTAGGCCTATGTGTTGGAGCCCTGTCACCATTATGTTTATGTATACCTATGTGTTGGTGTGCTGTCATTATAATCTTTATGTAGGCATATGTTTTGTTTGTCTGGAGTCGCCACGCTCTCAATTGAGAATGCTCATGCCCGCCAGCTGGATCTTAATGGTTTATTTGACGACTTTGCACTGTGAAAAGGAGAGTGCCCCTATGACGTAAGTAGAACTTATTTATTATTTATTTGACTTGTCAATGTGTGGTGCTTATTATATACGTGTTGGTGCGCTGTCACCATAATGTTTATGTAGGCCTATGTGTTGGTGCCCTGTCACCATTATGTTTATGTATTTCTATGTGTTGGTGTGCTGTCATCATTATGTTTTCATCTGTGTTTAGAGGTGTGCTGTTACCGTAATGTTTTTGTAGTCCTATGTGTTGGTGCGCTGTTGCCTTTATGTTTATGTAGGCCTGTGTGTTGGTGTGCTGTCACCATACTGTTTATGTATGCTTATGTGTTGGCGCACTTTCACCATTACGTTTTCATCTGTGTTTAGAGGTGTGCTGTGACCGTTATGTTTATGTAGGCCAATCTGTTGGTGCGCTGTCACCATTATGTTTATGTAGGCCTATGTGTTTGTGTGCTGTCACCATGTTGTTTATTTAGGCCTATGGGTTGTTGTGTCATCGCCATTATGTTTATGCTGGCCTATGTGTTGGTGTGCTGTCATCATTATGTTTATTTATGGCTATGTGTTGGTGTGCTGTCACCATAATGTTTAGGTAGGCCTATGTGTTGGTGCACTGTCACCGTTATGTTTTCATCAGTGTTTAGAGGTGCACGTTATGGTGATCCGACCTATTACTATAGGGCCCACTCTGACCATCTTGCATTCGGGCCCGGTGCTGATTCCTTACGCTCCTGGGTAGGTTGTACTTGAACTTAAAATTGTTGCCGCTCTTTTGTAATGCATCTTGGTATGGGGGTGCAGCTTCACTGAAGATGGACTCATTAGATAATGAGTTTGAGGGTCTTCTATTAATGCTTTCTGGGATGTTCTTCAAGATGGAGGGTGGGTGGTTGCTTTCTCTATGGACATACTGCAGCGTGTTGTTGGGCTTAATGTATGGCTTGTATGTGCTGTTCCTAAGGTCCATTTAGATGTTCAGAAAGTCGATTCATTTTTGTTTGCTTCAATGGGAATTTTTAGCTCATTGTTTCGGAATATTTTGCATATAGATTTCTTAGTTTGCTCGACCTCTCTTGGTGCTTTACTTGGTGTTTACTGGTGTGTGTGTGTGTGTGTGTGTGTATATATATATATTTTCATGTGAGACATTTTCATTTATATGTGCATGTGTGAGGTACTGATAAACGGGCAACATAGTCATTAAAGAACCATTGATTTATGCAACAATAAGGGGATTATTGATTGACTTTCCCTGTGGCTACAATGACTATACAGGATTCATAGCACACTATTTGCACTTGTGTCCAACCACAATACGGGATGCATTTGCCTAAATTATGCAGTAAGCTCATGTGGTGTGATACAGTTTAAAGGCCGCAGTTAACAATGTATTCTTTCCTCTAGGAATCGCCACATGTACAAGATATACAGAAAATGTCAATGGACATTTTGTATTCAAACCATATTCTAGACACTGATTTGAATCCCCTGAAGTAGTGCTAGATTGATTTCTTTTTTTTTGGGGGGGTGGCATACTATTGTGAGTCCGGATGATAAATGATTCAGTTTGTCACATTTGTTTGACATTTCTATGCAAAATGTGCAAATCTGCATGCTGTCTAAACTGCTGTCTCGAGTGGCGGTGAACATCATGGATTCCAAACAGTAAATGTTTCATGACATCCTATGCCACAGTCAGCCTCCCTAAGCAACCATCATACAGCGTAGATTTTTAATGACTGTTGCCTAATTAAAATTTTGTTGAATATTGCATAAATTCAGTCCATTGACCTTTGTGCAAATCTCTGCAATCCACCTTGAGATCAGACAGGAGGCTTCACGGTGAATTTAATTTAATTGGAGAGGTCAAAATGGGACACGCAGGCAGGAACTCACCCGGACCCTCACCTCTAAATGTAAGCTCGATGCACATGTCTGCACGTGTGCAAGCATACGCATGCATACATATTCCACCGACGCGGAAGCAAAGTCACAAAGCAGTCCAAATGAGATAGGACTTGGATCTGTCATCTCTTCCCGAGCAGTTGAGAGTCAATTAAAAGTTTCTGCCTTCTGATAATGACAAATTATATGAGCAATATAGATCAGGACATTGATAATAAATGAAAGACAAAGAGGGAGCCTCGGAGTTCTTGATTGCTTTCTCAACAAGCGAGGACTATCAGGGCAGTGCTGGTGAGACAAGCTGCTCCACTGCACACATGCTGGAAGTCCACACATGCAGTAGAGCACAGAAGCACCTTAACACACACACACACACACACACACACACACACACCTGTCACTATGATACAAAGCCTTTCCTGCTAACAAGACAGTGGGTGGCCAGTAGGAGGGATTGAAACATCAGGGGAAAAAGAAAGAACCAAAGAAAGGCAACAATCCCCTGAGCTGTAATGACTCCCATCCCCCCCCCCTCTTTGGTTTCCACCTACCAAGGTTTAATATGAGTAAACAGAGTCCATCAAGGAAACGCAATGGGAGATGGGTTATATTTCCAATTAATCAATCAATCAATCAATCAAGCAATCATTTCAAACCAGCGGAACGGTGGCACAGTGGTTAGCACTGTCGCCTCACAGCAAGACTGTGCTGGGTTGGAGCCCCGGGGTTGTCCAGCCTTGGGGGTCATCCCATGTCATCCTCTGTGTGGAGTTTACATGTTCTCCACGTGTCTGCGGTGGGTTTCCTCCACGTGCTCCAGTTTTTCCCCCCACCATCAAAAAGACATGCATGTTAGGGTTAATACTCCTGTCTCTGCCCTTGACTGGGGCATGACAAGACGAACTGGAGTTGGTCCCCAGGCGCTGCACGGCGGCTGCCCACTGCTCCTAGCTACACAGCTAGCATGGGTTAAATGCGGAGCGTAATTTCCCCACAGGGATCATTAAAGCATATCAAAATCAATCAATCAGTCAATCACTGAAGAGATAGCACAGGTCCAACACAAAAATGCAATGTGTCTTAGACAAGAGCAAGTAAAATGCATTTATATAGAATAAGAAATATATATATACACACACCAAAACATACATGGGGAATCAACCCATGAATGTTCTAGGATAAGGGCAAAGAGCCTTTACGTGTGCACTTATGCACATCCGAACTCACACACATGCTGATGAGCAGTAATGGGGCAGGATAAGAACCCCGGGTCAGAGGTAAAGGAGGGGAGATCGGCCTCCATAAACCCCCAGTCCTGTTGACTGTTGGGAGATTTGATGGGGAGCAAGGCTAGGAAGGTTTCCATGGCTGCTGCTTAAACATCCCGTCGGTGTTGCTGAACGCACAGCAGCCTGGTAAGGGGGGGAGGAGGGGGGGACTGGTAGGGGGGGGGGCAGGCCCACGGCTGGGTGGGGGAGGCAGAAGTGCTGTTCCCTATGTCAAGGCTGACTTTATTCCCTCGAATGTGTCCCTTTAGCCATGCATATGTGAATAATAAAGAGTATTACAAATAGATGCAGGGTTGTGATGTATGGTAAAGAAAGAGGTGGTGCAGTAGTAGACAAGAAAGATTGCAGAGCTGGATGGTGAAGAGAGAGAGAGAGAGAGAGGGGACAAATGTTTGGTGGTTGTGTAGGTATGTATCGGGGAAAAAGGCAAAACAGGCAACATACTGGCAGACGAAGGAGAGAGCGCCAGCATGAGGTCTTTATTGTCCAATCTTGGGACTAGAAAGAAGAGGAACAAAACAATAGGCGCTGAGTGGCATGTGAATAACTGGAGGGCCTGTGTGTGTGTGTGTGTGTGTGTGTGTGTGTGTGTGTGTGTGTGTGTGTGTGTGCGCACATGTTTGCAAGTGCAAAAGACAAATGCTTGATGCAGTGTAGTTTATATAGAAGTTTTCCGTCGGCACTACAAACATAACCTGCACAACCTCTCACACACACACACACACACACACACACACACACACATAAACACAGACTCTGTCTGAGTCGGTCCACCCTATCTGAGCACAGAGGGACAGCAGGGGGGCTGGAGCTCCTCTGGCTTCCAATCAGAACCTCAGCACGCCACAGAGAGAAAACGCTTGGGTCAAAATCAAACGCCAAGAGACTGAAAGAGAGAGAGAGAGAGAGAGACACACACACATATACACAGAGACAGAGAGGCACAACAGCAGTTATATAGCCTCAAATGTGAAAAGAACAAAAACTTTGTCCATGGGAACTTAAAGTTCAGTGTGCCATTGTGCAACACAAAGGACACTGCAGAAACAAAACCAAAAAATACCCAAAAAAAACCGATGAGGAACGATGTACCTGGAACTATATTAAACGCTAATTCCACCCTGTACGATGACATCAACCGTTTCTCCATGCAAATATGTGAATTTTGTGATTTTTTTTTAAAAAATTTATTTCTGATTTTTCCATTTTTTTTCCTCCCAATTTTGTGGCCAATCGATCCCAATTTTAGTTCAAACACCCACCCTCGTACTGCATGCATTCGCCAACTGCATCTCTCCGGCCGGCAGTCTCGAAGGAGATGCCTCGCCACTTTCATGACAAGGTGACTCCAGGCCGAACCCCTGCTTTTTCCGACACACCCAGAGACGCATTCATGTGACGAACACAAGCCGACTCCGCCCCCCTCCCGCAGACAGCGTTACCAATTATTGCTGCTTCATCGAGTCCGGCCATAGTCGGATCTGACGAGACCGGGGCTCGAACCCCGGTTCCCAGTGCACAACTGCATCGACACAAAGCCGATGCTTGGACCGCTACACCACCGTGGACCCAATTTTGTGATTTTGAACAAAAAATACAGCAAATGGACGTCCGGGTAGTGTAGCGGGGATCGCCGGTTCGAATCCCTGTGTTACCTCCGGCTTGGTCAAGCGTCCCTACAGACACAACTGGCCGTGTCTGTGGGTGGGAAGCCGGATGTGGGTGTGTGTCCAGGTCCTGCACTAGCGCCTCCTCTGGGTCGGTCGGGGCACCTGTTCAGGGGGGAGGGGGAACGGGGGGGGGGGAATAGCGCGATCATCCCACGGGTTGCGTCCCCTGGCGAAACTCCTCACTGTCAGGGGAAAAGAAGCGGCTATATCGGAGGAGGCATGTGGCAGTCTGCAGCCCTCCCCAGATTGGCAGAGGGGGTGGAGCAGTGACTGGGATGGCTCAGAGAGCAGGGTGATTGGCCAGGTACAATTGGGGAGGAAAAAGGGGGTGGGAAATAAATATATAAATAAAATTACAGAAAACATCGAATAAATTCCTAAAATTCACATCGAAGTTATTTTAGAAAAAATTAAACTTACGAAGAAACTTATAAGAAAATGCTAAGGAGCAATTTAACGAATCGCTATGGAAACGCGTTCATCGAAATAAAAAAAATAAAATAAAAAATGATGCTAAAATAATTTAATCGCATGTTCAGCTGTTTCTTAATTTTAACTGGTCCATCTTTTTCATAACAGTCCAAGTATGGACATTCACCTGTACATTCTAGATTTCACTCACTTAAACACAACTGAAGGACATCTTAATTCGTATTATTTTTTTTTTGTGTGACGATTAATTAGTCGCTTAAATGTTACACAAAAAAATTGATGGAAGCACACAGTAGCTATTGTCAGGGGAAAGTCCTCTGAGACAGTTCCTGGTGAGGGAACTTGAACGCTTTATTGATGGTCTGAAGTATAGAGCTGTTTGGTGAAACAGTGAAACAGCAGTGAAAATAATGTTATATCATTCTCAGTTTGTACGGTGTTCCATTTTTAAATTTCTCTTCACTACAACTTCTGAAAGGATTGCCGTTGGGACAGTTCATTCTGGGTGTGAAACTATGAAACAGCTGGCAACCGATAATTGAACCGTCTACCTTATTGTAAAGATAAATTATCTAATCCCAGACCACTTGAGCAGGTTAAACTGAGGTCTTAGACAAAATGAAATAAACCATACCAGACAAAACTAAACGCATGAGACAGAACTTGCATTCATCAGAATTCTCTTTTTTTTGGAGTTTAGAAGAAAAAAAAGTCCTTCCTAAATGTGGCATGCCTTTATTTTACTCTTTACTGCTCCATTCAAGACACCTCGAAACTTGTAAACCTCAAGATCTGACTTGAGGTTAATTAATTGAATGTTCGTCAAATTTTGAGTTGCAGGTTGGAAATTCATTTCAGAGCTCTGATTTATCCAACCAGAGCACCAGTGACATCACAGCAGGACAAAGTGGAACAAAATATGGCAGTGTTCGTACTTCATGGTAAGAAATGAAAAGCTTTTGTATTTTAAAATATGTGGCTGTGTTGTTATATGATATGCGTTAGTATGTGTCACATGTTCACATTCATTTTAACAATATATGAAACTGAAATGTTTATTTATATATATATATATATATATATACTGTTTATGCTAGCTAGCTTGTCACCTTGCTCAAAAATGCTACATATGAAATGACTAGATGGGATACATGTTATTAAAAAGTGTGAACGTGTGACGTCGTAAACCGGAAATGTTCAACTGGAAATATCTGAGTTGTATTGAACGCAGCATAACGGAGCCGAGGCTCCTGGGTACCTACACGAAGGAAATTATGTCTTGATGGACCCATCAACTGATGGAGGTCAGGACACAGGGAAGCTTTGGCAATACTTCTGTTCTGTTGAAAGATCCCATCTCTTTCCAAGCCCATCTGTCTGTCTCATCTGTTCCCCCTCCCCTTTTTTTCCTCCCCAGTTGTATCCGGCTAATTGCAACACTCTTCCGAGCCATCCTGGTCGCTGCTCCACCCCCTCTGCCGATCTGGGGAGGGCTGCAGACTACCCCATGCCTCCTCCGATACATGTGGAGTTGCCAGCCACTTCTTTTCACCTGAATGTGAGGAGTTTCGCCAGGGGGACGTAGCACGTGGGAGGATCACGCTATTCTCTCGAAGTTCCTCCTCCCCCCTGAAAAGGTGCCCCGATTGACCAGAGGAGGCGCTAGTGCAGCGACCAGGACACATACCCACATCCGGCTTCCCACCCGCAGACACGGCCAATTGTGTCTGTAGGGACGTGTGACCAAGTCGGAGGTAACACAGGGATTCGAACTGGCGATTCCCGTGTTGGTAGGCAACGGAATAGACCGCTTCGCTACCCGGACACCCCCGTCTGTCTGTATTTGTCTGTCTCTTGGAAAGCCTCTTCTATTGATCTATTTTTATCAAAGGGATACAAAGGCCAGAGGTCCCAAGTATGGTTGGGAAGATATAAAAATTTCATGTCACAATTACCCTGGCTGAAATGACTGCAATTCACAATATTATCCCGATAATCATCAAAATATGCTGAAATCTGTAAAACTCGAAAACTCGAAAAGACACTAAACCATATTCAAATAACTTTATCTTAAATTTTGTTAAGAAACAAATATTTTTTTATTGCGTGACAGAAAGGACAGATGTTTTTTATTTTATTTGAGTGAACACCCTTTTTAGGTTTTAGGGAAAAAACAATCAGGGCAGGTAATCACAATGAGAGGAGGAATCCATAGTATTTCCACTCTTCTGAAGACGCCCAGCCGGGAGCGCTTGAGAGCGCTTTGGATGCGCAGCGTTTTTTCAGCTGAGACGCTTTTGTTGCTATGATACGGAATAACTGGAGAAGTAACCGCTGATTTATGATATTTTGGTAATCTGGGGTCATCTGATGCAGACCTGGATACTCAGAGGCCAGCAGTATTAACATTTCCTCCACTGTTGTCGTTTTCCAGCACCTGTGCACGCAGGATTTGACTGTTGGTATTTGTGGCATTTGTCCCGCCCCTCCTCCGCTGTGATTGGGCGGTTGGGTAAACAATGACAGTGACAAGCATGGCGTTTATCCCAAAGTTGAACATTTCCAACTCTCGGCGACCAGCGTTTTTTGTTTTTTTTCTGCTCAGTGCAGATCAGATGCTCAGCGCCTCGACACGCTGCTGGCGTTTGTAGCATAGCATTGTTTCGTGGCGCTCCCATTGCAAACAATTAAAAAAATACGCTGGCTTCAGGGTGGGAGGGACTATTTTAACATTCGCTAAATCAGGAAGTCAAAGTAGGACTGTACATTAGCAAGCTAGACAGCTTTTTCAAGTCACTCGTGTGAGGATATTCACGATTATCCCGATAATGGAAATTCACCACGATCAACTTTTCGTGAGTGTTTTTTTTTCGCGATCCGCGATAAAATCCGATATCGTCCCATCCCTAGTCTCAGATACACTTCTGTTGACTAAAGTTTCAGTCAAAGATGACGGCAAGAGCCCGCGTGACTCATGTCCCCCTGTGTGGAACACACTACAGGAAGCTTTGAAAGTTTTGTGCCTAGTTTCTTGCAGTCAGTTCAAAGTGGCATTTAGGGCCGTGGATGACGATCCTATTGGGGACTGTGGAACCTCTCAGCAAGTCGCTGTCTGAATGCTTGGCATGCACCACTCCTCTTGTTCCCTATTTATCCCCCCCCCCCATCTGTTTACACCTCTCTCTCTCTCGCTCTCTCTCTCTCTCTCTCTCTCTCTCTCTCTCTCTCTCTCTCCCTCCCTCTCTCTTTCTCACGGTCGTAGCTTCTTACCTACTCCTTTTAAAGAAAATGTTGCCTTTTCAAGTATTTGTGTGGTGCACCTTCAGAAAAACAAACAGAAAATAAACAATTTAAGAGAAGAAGAAAAAAGTCTGAGAGAAGAAAGGCAAGAGAAGGTAGATGGGACAGCAAGGGCAACGTGAGAAGGAAACGTGTGGCCTGAAGGGAGAAAGAATACAGATAGAGGGATGGGGAGAGAAGTCGCTCAGACATCAGTACATTTGAGACAAAACAACGTGAGTGTATTTAGTGGCAGCAAGGGAAATGTACAGTAGCATATGGGTTACTGTTACATTACTGTTGCTATTGGTTAGAAGATTGGGGTATTCTTATGTGCACATGCCATGTCCGATATCATGTTTTACCTCTTACATACTTGGTGAAAGTAAATGCACTAGCATACGTGACCCCACAGAGTATAATTTTATCCATCCAACATATTTCCATCCAAAAAAATTTACATTTTAGTGAGACAGGCAGGATGATTCATTTCACCAGGCTGTGGATGGAGTAAATTAACTTCAATAAATCTGACCCTCTAAGGGGATATGTTGGATTTGATCTCAGCATCTGGAGGGCAGGTTTGCTCCCATTGGCCCCAACTGAGATACACGATGGGATGGGGTCAGAGGTTTTGGCAGTGGTCTCTGATCAGCACAGGGAAAAGATGAGTGATTGATTCAGAAGTACAGGGGAGTCAAGCCCTACCCTCTCCTTCATAGGCATCGAGTTTAGAGTACAAGTGCGATGGCATACGATAAACAGAGACACAAATGCATACTAACACACATCTGTGCTCTGCTATGCACCCTCGCCTCACTCAGGTACGGGGAAATGTGCATGTACGCGCGTGCACTCAGACAAATTCTCTCTCAAAGATGAGTACGTCTCTTAAGGAAGGTCTTTATAGTGCCCTCCTACCCACACACTTTCTCCCTGAGGTGTCCATCAACCTGCCTGTCTGGTACTGATGCTAATCGACACCGACAACAGAGATGCACCTTTCTCTCAGTCCTTTCGCTGCCCTTGTTTCATCCTTTCATCTTACTTATCCTCACCAAGCTCTCTCTATCTCTCTCTCTCTCTCTACCCGATTCTCTTTGTCCTTGTTGCTGCTCAACCATTATGTCATAGGGTTATCTGCCTTTTACCACTATTTTTCTGGACAGTGGGAAACGTTTATCCCTCAATGACTGTTTAAAGCCTTGTTCTGAGCAGCTAACAGTCACAGACATAACACAATAGGCGTAACACTAACATGCAGTATAAATGCCTTCCGCTGTCTCTCTCTGGGCTTCTTAGGAAAGTGACCCGTAATGAGCAAAGGTCCACTCGCAGGAGGAAACCAAGAAAGAGTGTTGCACCCTGGTCTGTGGTGATCAGCCACAGCAACAGCTACCTAGCAATGCTAAATTTACACCACAGGCCTTCATATTATTTCTGACATTTGTGCAGTTTCAAGTTTGAACAATTTAACAATTGTTCCTGATTGTTCCCAATTTTATGCCTGGCTTTGATTTTTTTTTTTCCATGTACCTTTAAAAGCGGCCTATAACAGAGTCCCCTGCTGACACCATAACTCTTTGGTTTGCAGTTGAAACAACCTGCAGGCAGAGGCCTACATGCAAATTTGTTCACTGATATGGATGTAAGCCACGTGGCGTACCAGGTGTATATCACATGGTGAGAGAGTGAGAGCGTTGCATTTTGAATGAGATGCGATTCACAAATTACCTGAAAAATTCAATATGTGTGGTCACCGTCATGGTCGCTTCAGCCCTGGCTCCCGTGTCTCGTGTAAAGCCCTGCTCTGGCAACGCCATCCCTGCCCTGAGTCCTGTCCATTTCCCTTAGTTACCCATTTACCCCAAAGCTGTTTTTAATTATTCATTCATATTTCTGTGTATTTAAGTTCTACTGTTTACTTTGTTGGTTTTGAGAGCGCACCTTTATCTATCCTCATGTGATACTGCTACCCTCATATTTCCTGCGATTAAACATTTGTTGCCTGATTCACCTACCTCTGCACCTGATTCACCTACCTCTGCATCTGCACTTGAGTCCTACATTCCTGCAATCCCGTGACAGTTACATGATGTGGACTGGCAGACCTATCAGATTCCCATCCAATTTATTTCCGCATGTGAATGCGGCAAAAATGACCTCCTGAATTTGCTAGGACAGACTGCTGTAGCAACTTGTTAGCTTTGGCTGAACCATAAAGTGTTTTGTGCACTGAACAAGGATTGAAGGTTTATGCCCCATTAATTCATCTAACGGTAAGATGGCAAGCTGAATCTGCATGTCCTGTATGAAGAAAAGGGTGGGCGACAGTGAAACTGAAAGCTACCTATGTACTACATGAGCAGTGAGTATACAGTAAAATAGGGACAGGCTTAATACATTCTGAAGTATTCCTCTAAAGCACCTTGCATTATCCGTTACATATGCATTGTTTTTCTCTCAAGGTCTTTCCCCGTCCTCTTCCCGTTTTTTCCTCCCCATCCACTCTTCTTCACTTGACTCATCTGCCTCTTCTCCTTCCTCATATCTTAAACGCGGCAGGCGTCCGACTGCGTTTGATGACCACTCATTAGGAATTCCACATCTAGTTCCATTGCCGCAGGGGGTTAATGGATATAGACCTTGGCCAAAGGGACATTAATGGAATGAGAAAGAGGGTTCGTTGGAGGTGGTGGGACTCTGAATAAGTCATGACACCATTTACAGAACCTTACACAGGAGCAGAAGTGCACATACGATTATGAACAGGCTTAATTTGTGGCCTCACGGTTCACTCAGCCCCTACTATCAGGGGCTGAAAACCTCATTTACTATGCAGCTTCCTGCAAATGATTAGAGGAGAGGAAATGAATGAATTTGAATCTCCCTATTTTTTTTTCTATTTATCTCCTTTCTCTCTTTCACTGCTCTCTCCGCCGGTGCCGAAACCTCAAAAGTCTTCTCCAACTCAATCCTTAATGACTTTTTTTTCTTCAAAAGCAGCTCAACTCGAGTGTACTAAAATGTCTCCCAACAACACGCACGCCTATACCGACACATTCATACACAAACACAGCAACACAGGATTTCTCTCTCTCTCATCTCCCTCCCTTTTTTTCCTCCATTTCTGCTACTTCAAATCCCTCTAATATAAATGTTAATTGAAACAAAGTCTGCCAGGAGATATGTGATTGCGTGTCTGTGTGAGTTTGCGCTTGTGGATTTGAGTGTATTTTCCTTGCTTCTCCAATTCATGCACGCGTTGTGTCTGTGGAGGGGTGATGATGCATGTGTGTGTGTGTGTGTGTGTGTGTGTGTGTGTGTGTGTGTGTTTGTCAGTGGCAATTTGTGGCTCCTCTGTGACGCTGAGCCAGGGAGCTCGGGCTCATTTGGGGAAAGTTATTAATTTTTTATCTGCTCTGACGACTCAACTAACTTCACAAATATCGGGGCCCACACTAACACACAGACAGCTAGGTTAGAACTGGCACATCCACATGGATAATCTCCAAAGAAACATCCACTACTCAGCACCTCCCCATAAGAGATATGACAAATGCTTGGTCCACACCGAAGTTGTCCACATAAGTGTGCATATATAAATTGAAAAAAAATCTCCCTCGTTCCCTTTTTCTGGTGGTGTGTGTCTTCCTCAAGCTCTGGTTCTCTACCAGATACCTGGGACTTTGAGGGTTCTGCGCAGTGTCTTAGCTGTTCCTAGGGCTGCACTCTTCTGGACAGAGACCTCAGACGTTGTTCCTGGAATCTGCTGGAGCCATTCTCCAAGTTTGGGGGTCACAGCCCCTAGTGCTCTTATTACCACTGGGACTACTGTGGATTTCACCTTCCACATCCAGTCCAGTTCTTCCTTCAGCCCTTGGTATTTTACTAGCTTTTCATGCTCTTTTTTTCCTGATGTTACCATCACTTGGTATTGCTACATCGATCTGTCCTGCTGTCTTCTGCTCCTTGTTGACCACCACAATGTCTGGTTGGTTAGCCAGCACCTGCTTGTCAGTCTGGAAGTGCAAGTCCCACAGGTTCTTAGCTCTGCCATTCTCAACCATGTTTGGCGGTGTGTGCTCGATGAAGTACTCACTCAGCAGTTCGTCCTTGGGGGGGGGGGGGCTCTTTCTGACGTACTCGTGATGTTCCTTGTTTCATCCTGGATAGTGGCTCTGACACTCACTAACCCTCGACCTCCATCTTTTTGCTTATTGTACAGTCTCAGAGAAACTACTATAAAAAAAATAAAAAAACTCATCTCATCTACAGCTGCTTCTCCGGGGTGGGGTCGTGGTGGCAGCAAGCTAAGTAGGGCACTCCAGATGTCCCTCTCCCCAGCAATGACCCCAGCTCCTCCTGGGGGATCCCAAGGAGTTCCCAGGCCAGATTTGACATGTGCTCCCTCCAGCACGTTCTGGGTCTACCCCGGGGTCTCCTCCCAGTTGGTGTGCCCGGTAAACCTTCAAAGGAAGGCGCCCAGGAGGCATCCTAATCAGATGCCCGAACCATCTCAACTGGCTCCTTTTGATGCGAAGGAGCAGCGGCTTTACTCCAAGCTCCCTCTGGATTTCCGAGCTCCTCACCCTATCTCTAAGGTTGAGCCCAGACACCATACGGAGGAAACTCATTTTCAGCTGCTTGTATCTGCGATCTCACCCTTTCTGTCACTACCCAAAGCTCATGACCATAGGTGAGGGTTGGAACGAAAATTGACTGGTAAATTGAGAGCTTTGCCTTCTGGCTCAGCTCCTTCTTCGCCCCAATGGTCCTGTACAACGTCCGCGTTACTGCTGATGCTGCACCAATCACCTGTCAATCTCCCACTCCATCCTATCCTCACTTGTGAACAAGACCCGAGATACTTGAACTCCTTCACTTGATGCAACAACTCATCACCAACCCAGAGGGAGCAGTCCACCATTTTCTGGTAGAGAACCATGGCCTCAGACTTGGAGGTACTGACTCTCATCCTAGACATTTCACACTCAGCTGCAAACCACCTCAGTGCGCACCGGAGGTTGCATTCTAATGAAGCCAACAAAACCACATCATTTGCGAGGAGCAGAGATGCAATTCTGAGGTTGCCAAAACAGACGCACTCCTCGCCTTGGCTGCACCTGTCCATGAATATCACAAACAGAATCGGAGACAGGGGACAACCTTGGCTGAGTCCGACACCAACTGAAAATGTGTTTGACTTTGTGCCAAGAATGCGGACACAGCTCTCACTTTGGTTATCCAAGGACTGGATGGTTTGGAAAAAAAACTAATATATATATATATATATATATATATATATATATCCATTCATCCATTATCCAAACCATTTATCCTGCTCTCAGGGTCGTGGGGATGCTAGAGCCTATCCCAGCAGTCATTGGGCGGCAGACGGGGAGACACCCTGGACAGGCCGCCAGGCCATCACAGGGCAGGGACATACACACACACACACATTCACATTCACACTTAGGGACAATTTAGTACAGCCAATTTGGGGACAATTTAGTACAGCCGATGTAGAGCGTGTGTGTGTGTGTGTGTGTGTGTGTGTGTGTGTGTGTATACCACAGTACAATGACCAGAACACAACACATATTTTCCAGCATTCTTTCATGCAGACAAATGAGGTGGACAGGGCGAAGTAATTCAGTTATTATAGTAAGCAGTGATAGTATAGGGCAGCAATTGGGATAGTAGCCTAGTAACAAGATGATTGACAGGAATTACAGTGTTTTGTTTTAGTTAGTTAATTTCATTTCATATCGCTTGTAAACGATTTTTCCAAAGTTTGGACATTTGAAGCTTTCTTCAGAGGAAGAGTGCCAGAAGGATTCTTCAGTGAGAGGAGTATACATTTTGGTGATAAAGATTTAAATACTAGCAAAATATTTTTAAAGCTGTGTTACAGAAAAAAATTAAAATAAAAGATAAAAAAACAACAAAAAACAAACAAATGTAGTTTTGGTGACAGGAGGCATGTTAAAAATTGAATACTTTTTTTTCAAAGCTCTCAGATGATACTCTTGACCATGTTGGACCATTAGCTGCAGACAGACAGATGGATGGATGGAGTGCATGCTCAGAGAAGGATAAGCTTGAAAAAGGAGGTTTGAAGAAAAATACGGCTTTGCTTTGCTCTCTACCTTTTCCCGGTGTGAGGGATTACAGTTTCCAACTCCCCCGTGATCATATCAAAAAGACAAGACAAAATGTCTCCCTTTTTCCCACAGGATGGATCTGGCTCAGATGCTGATCAACCTTCTTTCCCCCGTCTTTTTTAGATTTTATATCTGGGCATGTTTTACATGTTCACTGTGGATAAAATGAGTTATAAGATTTCAGAAGCAAAATTGAGACTTCTGAAAGTCTTTTAAAAGTCTTCCTTATCTCGGCGGAGATGAAATATGTGGTTTAATGGTGCTAAGTGGCATTTCTTTATCTTTGATCTCTTTGCTCTTGCAGAGAGATGAGAAAACAGAAACAGAGAAACGGAGGCCTCTCTTTTTCCCTCTTTCTGCATTTATGTCTCTCTTCCTCTCTCTTCCTCACTCCCTTTTCCTTGTGTCTATCTACTTGTGGCATTTGGCCCTGATCAAATACTACCCCCCCCTTTTCTCCCCAGTTGTAGTTGAGCAATTACCCTATTTTCCAAGCCATTCCGGTCGTTGCTGCTCCACCCCCTCTGCCGATCCGGGGAGGGCTGCAGACTACCACATGCCTCCTCCGATACACGTGGAATCACCATCCGCTTCTTTTCACCTGACAGTGAGGAGTTTCACCAGGGGGAGGTAGCGCATGGGAGGATCACGCTATTCCCCCCATCCCCCCGCCCCCAAACAGGCACCCTGACCAACTAGAGGAGACGCTAGTGCAGCGACCAGGACACATCCCACATCCGGCTTCCCACTCGCAGACACGGCCAATTGTGTCCGTAGGGACGCCCGACCAAGTCGGCGATAACACGGAGATTCGAACCGGCGATCCCCGTGTTGGTAGGCAACGGAATAGACCGCTACACTACCCGGACTTCCCCAAATACTGCTTATTTCAAAGTTGTAACCACCCTTAATCAGACTTTTTTTTTCAACGCAAGAAATTGATTTGTATTTTGTTCCGACTTAGATAAGCCCGTTGCATATCTGTGTTGACTCATCAGTCTGTACCCTTGAGATAATAGATGTCAATGACGCTAGATGCCTTTGCTCGGCAATAAAACAAACAGGCGCACAAGCCTTGATTGTACACACAATACACTGATGTGTAAATTAAATTGCAGAGGTGTATTTTGTTCCATGTCATCTCATTATTACGCACCACCACGGTGCTTATTGACAAATGATGACACCCTATAATCGAATGTGTAATCATGATGTTTAGAATAATGGAACATGAGCAGGTACATGCATACAACACCCCCCCCCCCCATTAGCCTTATGATAATACGTCACATCATTTCCACCTAATCACAATGAGATGAGCCTGCTCTTGCATTAGAAGTAACATTACTGTCAGCTTTGCCATTGTAATAACTCACAACAGCAAAACAGAAGAGGCACAGGGGTACTTCAGTGTCTCTATTAAGCTGTCTAATATGACCCACGCCAAGGCTTTCTTCCACACAAAGCTACTGGGACATCAATTATGACCATTCACTCATGTTAGCCAGAAAAAGAAGATGATGTGAGCTTGTGTAAGTGTGTGCATGTGTGTGTGCGCGTGTGTTGAACATTTCTTTATTCTAGGGCAGTGTTTCCGTCCACACGGATATGGCTTGATTAGGCCTCTGTTTAATGATGTGTTTCAGTGATGGTAATGATGGTATTCTCAGACTATATCAGCAGATTTTTCTCAAATATTTAGATTGTTTGCAAGAAATGCAGATAGTTGTGGTCGTGCAAGAAATTATTTCGATAACTACAAGCAAGTGGAGTCAGTTGTGAGTTGAACGAGCCAGCCCCGTCACGCAGCCTCTCTGACTGTCGAGCTCCTACTAACCGATAATTAAAACAGCGCTCAATCGCTTTCAACAAACAACTGAACTTCTGAACCTAATTTGAATATCCTCTTTTTTTTTCCTCATACAGCGCTCCACCCCCACCCTCACCCCCCTTTTATTGCAGGGCAGTGTTTGCTTATTTTGCAGCTCTCTTATCTAATCATTGACAATTAAGCTGCTGGGTGTATGTTTGTGTATGGATGTGGCAGGTGACACTGACTATGGGGAGGACGGACTAACCCAATTAAAATAAACTAAAATCCTAGATGGCTTTGATTGTGAGAGTTAATGGCACTGTGCTACCACCTTTCTGATTTGCTAATTTAAGACCAATTTTTGATTTTCTTTAACTGACTCGAAAACACAGAACGGTATGAAAATGAGTCATCAGGTTGGAGGTCAACATTTTGCTTGATGTTTACATACGGTAAGCTATAAAGAACACATTTTTTACTTTTTAGTCTTTGGTGTCATCTGCAAATTAGGCCAACATTTTGTCAAAAATGTTTGTCACTTTTATTAGTTATTGGTTAATGATTCTTTAGTGTAGATTACTTTCATTGAACAGGAATGTGCAAAAAAAATGTCTCACTGAGTTAAAGTCAATGAAACTCAGATCAGGAACACCATTGAATACATAATAATAATAAAAATAACAATAACAATAATAACAATAATCGTTACATGTATATAGCACTTTTCAAGACAAAGTGCTTTACGTTGAAGGGGGTAACTCACTTCAACCACCACCAATGTGTAGCACCCACCTGGGTGATGCACGGCAGCAATTTTGCACCAGAACGCTCACCACACATCAGTTTGAGGTGGAGAGGGAGGAATCATTGAGCCAATTACATGGGGTAGGGATATTAGGTGGCCAGATGGAGAGAGCCAGGTTGGGAATTTTGCCAGGACACCAGGGGACCCCTACTCTTTGCGATAGTGCCATGGGATCTTTAGTGACCACAGTGAGTCAGGACCTTGGATACATTTATCATCTGAAGAATGGCATCTCCTACAGCACAGTGTCCCGTCACTGCACTGGGGCATTGGGATTTGATATTTTTGTTGTTTTTATTTTATTAGGACCAGAGGAAAGAGTGCCTCCTACTGGCCCACCAACACCACTTCCGGGAGCAACTCAGTTTTCCCAGGAGATCGCCTATCCAAGTATTAGCCGAGCCCATACCTGTTTAGCTTCCGTCATTTGGAAGAACCTGGTTAAATGGTAAATAGACTGCATTTATACGGCACTTTTCTGGTCAAAGCGCTTTACAATGCATGCCTCACATTCACCCATTTTCATACACTGATGGTGGAGACTGCCATGCAAATCACCAATCTGCTCATCAGGAGCAGTCAGGGGCTCAGTGTCTTGCTCAAGGACACGTCCACACACTCTCTGCAGGAGCCGGGGATCGAGCCAGCAACCTTCTGATTACAAGACGACCCACTCTACCTCCTGAGCCACGCTGCCTCTACAAGTACACAGGATACAAGCTGGTACGGCTGCCAGCAAAGCTGCTGACATGTGATGGGAAGACCATTCTGGTACACTGTGTAGGTTTGCCAGTAAAGGACATTTCTTTAAAAAAACACAATAGCACTTTATGCTCTCTTTTCACTGGGAATCTACAAAACCTCTTCCAAGGATGAAGGCGACAGCTGAGTAACTCCTCCTGTTTTAAATTACATGGTTTAGCCCGTGCACACTTAATGTGGCATGTAATGATAGCAAAACAATGCAAAATAAATATATTGAAAGGTCGATATTTGTGCCTACTCTCAAACATATATTATTCATTTGTTTATTGACGTTAAATAATAACTAAACCCCAGGCCAATTTAGTGAGTTTGCTGACATCTGCAGGTTTAAAAAACATGCCAAGGTTAAAAACATGGCAGGCTGGTCTTGGTACTATGTGATGTTAGCATAGCAGGATAAACATAGCTGCAGCTAATAACATTGATAACAGCTCTGTTTGATTTAGGTGTACCAGCACACCTATTAACAGCATTGACTGACAGACAGAGAGTCAGCACTAACATTGTCAGTAGTACTGTCAATGGTTGTTCTGTGGTGCACCTACATCCAATAGATCCATGTTATTTGACAAGCTGTGTTTATCCTGCTATGCTAATGTCGAGTACCAAGAGCAGCCGGCCATATTTTTTTTTTACCATGGTTTTTAACTTGCATATGTCAGCACACCCACTAAAGTGGGCTAGTGTTTTGTTACTCCTTTAATAGGCAGAAGTTAGATGGGCACAGGGGTGCTTAACTCTTGATTCTCTCCTTTCCTTCTTACCAATGCAAAAACAACACCCTGCTTTGCTAAACTGGATCCAAAGTGAGTATAGAGTGCATTTTAGTGTTGCACCATCTTCTCTTTTGATCCAATTTTATTTCTTGTAACTTAGCAAACATTGGTTGCATTAACAGTAGTCATTCCACATTCCTAATCTTAAAACGCAACCACTGTGAAGAACAATTGATTGTCCTTTCGATTTATGATAGAAAATGTTTGTTCCTCATTTCTGTCTCCAACTCTACAATATATAGTCAATCTCTGACAATCTTTTTTTTTAAATGAGTCTTTTCTCTCCCTCTCACACATTAACCCTTGATTTTACTCTAAATCCTCTACTCATCCGTTCTCCTGCCACTTCCTCCCTGCTATTCCATTTCCTCTGCTCCTCTCTATTGAGATGGATAATCAAAAGGTCCACAACCAAGAAAATTACTGCCCTGTTCAACACGCTTCGCCTCACATAACTTTATTGTCTAACACGGAGTGAAAGGAGGGAACAGGATGAAACGAACCAATGATTTGTCCCTTCCGTGCGGAAGGTATAATCTCTATTAGATTGAGCCGTAACACGGTATTGGCAGCAATTAGGCCCAGGATGGTGACTCTGCTGCAGAGGTTAATAACTATGGCATGTGTTCGCGGAGCTCCGTTATGATAGAAAGGTTAGCTGTATTAGCGAGGGTGGCTGAGAGCCAAGCTGCAGAGAGAGGGAGTCAGACCTGTAACACCGAGGCAGGGGAGACTGAAATGAGTGGCAAGGCAAATGGTCCAATACGAGAGGCTTGCAGGGCATAAATGTTGCCTTTCCACTGAGGAAAACCACACTTTGTGACTGACTCAAGGTGTCCCAGTAACTGAGTGGGTGGCATTGCTCGTATGTAACCTGGAAGGGATATTGTGAGAAAAATTATAACAAGGCAATTGAAATGTGAATGTAAATTAATGTTTTATTTAGCAGGAACAACAGACAAATGAAAGGGGAAAAAACAACATATAATGATACAAATAAAGTATCTTAGTAAGGTGTTGGGCCACCACGAGCCTCCAAAACAGCTTCAGTGCTCCTTGTCATAGTCTACAAGTCTCTGACCTCTACTGGAGGGATGAACACCATTCTTCCAAAAGTCATTCCTTCATTTGGTGTTTTGATGATGGTGGTGGAGAGCGCTGTCTAACATGTCGGTCCAAAATCTCCTTTAGGTGTTCAACTGTGTTGCGATCTGGTGACTGTGAAGGCTATTGCACATGATTTACATCACTTCCATCCTCATCAAACCATTCAGTGACCCCTCGTGCCCTGTAGATGGAGGGGGCATTGTCATCCTCGAAGAGTCTACTCCCATCAGGATGGAAATTTTTCATCATATGCATATGAAACCGATTGTTGGTTTGGTTGCTATGCAACTCTGCTGTTTATAAGGGTGGGGATACCAGCAGTCAGCTAGGACTGACAAAGTCACTTAGATGAGTGATAAAATGTTTCTTCCACGAAACGTTGTGTCCATATTAATGGCGGAACTAGAGTTTTATATTGTGTTGCTGTAAACCCCCCCCCCCCCAGGCAAATTAATAATTTGTGATATTGGGCTATACAAATAAAAAAAATACATTTTTTTTAAAAAGACAGGAAAAGACAGGAGGTGGAGCTGGAGGTGGCAGAGTTGAAGATGCTTCGATTTTCATTGGGAGTGTCCAAGAGAGACATGATTAGGAACGTGTATATTAGAGGGACAGCTCAGGTTGGACAGTTTGGAGACAAAGCAAGAGAGGCAAGATTGAGATGGCTTGGACATGTGTGGAGAAGAGATGCTGGGTATATTGGGAGAAGGATGCTGAATATGGAGCTGCCAGGGAAGAGGAAAAGAGGAAGACCAAAGAGGAGGTTTATGGATGTGGTGAGGAAGGTCATGCAGGTGGCTGGTGTGACAGAGGAAGATGCAGAGGACAGGAGGAGATGGAAACGGATGACTCACTGTGGCGACCCCTAACAGGAGCAGCCAAAAGTAGTAGTAGGCCTATACAAATTAAGTTGTCTTGACTTATACACAGAGTGGCCAAGGCTACTTCAGGGGGTCCATAGACCTTGACAGAAAATTAGTGTCTATAACCCTGACCTGGCATCTAAGGAGCATGAATTAATCCATAATTGCTGATTAGAGGAAGAAGTGATAATTCACTTAACCTGGAGTTCTTCAATGTGGTAGATCATGTGGTCCACTAGGGTTACTGCATCTCAACTTCTTACACACACGCACACACAAACACACACACGCACGCATACACACACACAGTACTGTACTCACATACTGGAGCGAGTTGGGTCACTGCAGAGGCAGGTGAATCTAACTGAGTTAATGGATTTCAAATTGCTAAATGTTAACTTGCTGAACACGGACAGCTGTCCTAGTTAGCCCACATTAGCTAAACACTCGTATACGGTAACTTACGACTCTGCAGTGTGTATGCATGGTGTGCATTACGAGCACAGATGTAAACATCATGGTGTGCTGAACTGGGAACTGAATCTCCTGTCTGATTAACTGTCTGTTAACGAGCCAGCTTGCTAACATGCATCTACACACAGGCTCAGCTGTTGCAAAAGTTGTTCAGGAAATCTAAATCTGATGCTAAGCCGTCTTCAACTTACTTCAGTATGGTGCATCCACGGCAGGTCTGCAACTTTTGTCAGTCGCTCGCGTGGCGTGACGAGTGAGCTGTGAAAATATTCTGTCTTCCTCATTCTTGATTTGGAAAAGGTGCCGCCAGAATATAAGCGCTTCTTCCAATCAGCATCAAACTGCCATTAGCAAATTTAATTATTTAAGGTGGCACACGGGGTGGCCAGTCAGATATCAAGGGTGTCCAGTGCCACCCCGGACATGCCTTTGGCTCCGCTAGTGGTCCAGATGAAGTGACTCAACTTTCTGGGATTTCCTTACCTGGATGTTTAGCATGCATCAAGATGTTTCATCATATGATAAAGGTGATCACTCAGAATAACTTGGTACTGATATGCAGCGACCCTTTGCTCTAAGGGGACAAGTGGACCCAACCCATGCCAGGATAATGCCCCTCACAGAGCCCATGGCGCCCTCACTGTAGGGGTCAATCGTTCAGGTTTTTCCTTTTATTTGTCCCCTGACTGATTGTATGTATATATAAACCCAACCGCTGAGGATGCACAAACCAGTGCGTTCTTGGTGTCGGTCCAAAGCCTGGATAAGTGGGGACGGTTGCGTCAGGAAGTGCATCCGGCGTAAAACCTTTGCCAAATCAAATATGGGGATCGAGATATGTATATACATAGTATATAAATAAAGTGACTATTGTTATGGGCAAAAGCACAGGGTCATTATCTGCAGTAGGGACAATGTCAAGAGCACCCCCCCTCCCAAAAAAAATAATAAAAAAGCATTTAGTAAAGAGCTAACAAGCCATCATTAATTAATGATGGGCTAATGAGAGAAATGTTTGAAATTGGGTCATTAACTGTTGGCAGTTTAATGGCAACACTAGATGCAGGATGAGAATTAGGCAAAAATACTTGATGAAGGTTAAGATTAATTGAAAAAGCCATGGGTGAGTGATCAAAAACACCGGTGGCAGCTATATGCTTGGTGGCTTGGCAGTGAAATGATGTGGCAGGGGGACTGCTAATGGACAACAGGTGACTGGCTGGCTGCCTGTGAATGAAGGGGAAGGGGAGGAAAGTCTTCGTACGATTAGAAAACAACAACAGAGCTTTAGAATATATCACACCATGATATCACAACAAGCGAACACCACATGCCATTTAGACAGGTGTTATTTCTGAACATGGGATGCTGCTGGTAATGTAAGGTGTACCGTGTAGGTGTAGTTCTATCAAAAACATGCATTTCCAACTGAGACCAATTAAGCGGTGTCATTCCTCTGGATTCTGACTTCCACATTTGGCTACCATGCATTTTTCACAATAGCAGTGAGAGAGGAATATGTATTTTTGAAATAGAAAATATGTCATGACATATTTAGTATGACATTTAAAAGTCATTTTGAAGTAAATAACCTCCCCCTTTTTCCTCCCCAATTGCATCCGGCCAATTACACCACTCTTCCTTGCCGTCCCGGTTGCTGCTCCACCCCCTGTGCCGATCCGGGGTGTGTGTGTGTGTGGGGGGGGGGCTGCAGACTACCACATGTCGCCTCTGATACATGTGGAGTCGCCAGCCGCTTCTTTTCACCTGACAGTGAGGAGTTTCACCAGGGGCACGTAAGCGTGTGAGAGGAACACGCTATTCCCCCCAAGCCCCCCCCGCCCAGACAGGCGCCCCGACCGACCAGAGGAAGTGACACACACCCACACCCGGCTTCCCACCCGCAGACACGGCCATTTGTGTCTGTAGGGACGCCTGACCGAGCCGGAGGTAACACGGGGATTCGAACCGGCGATCCCTATGTTGGTAGGTAACGGATTAGACCGCTACGCTACCCGGACGCCAAATCAAACAATTTTTGACAAAGTTATGGCAGAAAAAAACCCCAAACAATTTTGGCCTTTTTAATGACTTTGACTGTGACGTTGAGCCAGTTGCCCTCAAAATGGGCCACAGCCCACCTTTCCTGAGAACTTCATGTCATTGGCTGACAGTCAGATAAACCAACAGTACCAAGAACAGTGGCAGGGTTATAAAGTACTGTTGGCTTCATAGCCAAGAAGCATCATGATTACGATTTATTGGGTCTCCACATCCGTAATGAAGACCACGGAGATAAACCGCACAAACGCAAATGAACTCAGTCACTTTCATCGAATTATCAAAGTTGTCGCTACGTCCCTCCGAGCTGCTTCTGCTGCATGGGGCTCGTAAATCAACTGAGCCCGACGAGGCGATGAACAAACGGGGCACGAGCTCACAACTCATTAACCTCACACTTCAGTGAAAAGTTTCGTGCATGTTTAAAGAAACACATGTTTCTGCAAAATTAGCAAGCAACTCGGTCCAAATGCACAAGTGTTGACACTCCGGTCTGCTCCGTAACTTGTTGGAGGCATGAAAAGACCACGAGCAGCATCACCTGGGACGCCTAATAAGAACACGCCGGGGCACAGCTGAAAGCAAACCGACACCGCCGCAGACGTCAGCCCCGCCGCCACCGCAGAGGCCAACTGAAGTTGCGACGTTATGCCAAAGACGAGATCAAGGGTGCCTGCGAGGCTCTGTCACTTTATGTATCTCTATGTATTGCTATGCATCTCTCTCTCTCTCTCCCCCTCTCTCACTCTTATGCACACAAACACACACACACACATACAAGCATGCAGCTAAAAAGGACCGAGAAGACAGGGAAGACAGGAGGGATTAAATGGAGAAAGGGAGAGTGGGAGACACGCAGAAAGAGACTGCTGCCTCCAGTAATTGTGCTGACATTGTCTTTCTTCTTAGCTTTGGCGTTTGTATATTTGCGAGTTCTCACTTGACTGGATATCTTCTTCGCCTTGCCACCAGAAGGGAAATGGATAGGTGATGGGATCTTTCATCCTTCTGTTCATTTTATCTCTTATTTCTGCTCGTGCTCTCTGGTCTGAAACTCTCTTTTAATTGGTAGCTTCTGAGGCTCTTGTAAATCCGACAATTTAAACCGACCCTCCGCCCCCTTTCTGTCTTGCTCTCTCTCTCTCTCTCTCTCTCTCTCTCTCTCTCTCTCTCTCTCTCTCTCTCTCTCTCTCTCTCTCTCTTTCTGCCTCCCCCATCATTTGCAGCATCTTGCACGCTCATTTGGTGTTGCCATGGTGGCAGACTTGGGGAAACAAGGTACAACAACTTGTGGGTTAATAACATGACTGTGTATGTGTGTGTTTTTGCCGTACATTCGTGCGTACCTCTATTTGATCACCTCTGTCTGAAACAACTTACGTGAAGGTAAATAAAATACCGTAGGCGTGGGTTTGTGTTTTGTGTGTGTATGTGTGCGAGTGTTCAGCTGTCGTTATATTTCATATTCCATCAACAGTTAATGTTAGAGGAAGGTATACATCTTTCATAAAACTGCCGTCTCTTCTTTTTACTCCCCTGCCTCCCATCATCTGTCGAAATTGCTGTCTTGTCGAGGTTTTCAAAAGTCAGTTTTGAACTTTAATCTACCCAGAAGAGCAATAAGAAGGGGAACACAACTTACTTTACAGCTTCTTCTGTCTTTTTTTATCTGCGGATGAGTGTGTTTAGAGAATAATTATACTTTTTGAAATAGTTTCTAATTACTCTGCTAGTCTACTGTTTGGTTGTCCCTCCTTTTTTTTTTCCTGCCCAATTGTAGCCGGCCAATTACTCCACTCTTCCGAGCCGTCCCGGTCGCTGCTCCACCCCCTCTGCTGATCCGGGGAGGGCTGCAGACTACCGCATGCCTCCTCCCATACATGTGGAGTCGCCAGCCGCTTCTTTTCACCTGACAGTGAGGAGTTTCACCCGGGGGACGTAGCACGTGGGAGGATCACGCTATTCCCCCCAGTCCCCCAATCCCCCCTAACAGGCGCCCCGACCGACCAGAGGAGGCGCTAGTGCAGCGAACAAGACACATACCCACATCCGGCTTCCCACCCGCAGACACGGCCTATAGTGTCTGTAGAGACGCCCGACCAAGCCGGAGGCAACACAGGGATTCGAACTGGTGATCCACGTGTTTGTAGGCAAGACCGCTACGCTATCCAAACGCCCCCTGTTTTTTTTTTTTTTTTTACTTTTAATACATATGAGTACTTGTACAATGAGATGAGATGTTTCACCTCTGGCAATTGTACTCTGGTGTCAGTCACCCTGGAATTAACAAGGCAACCTTTACAGGATTCTGCAACTTGGCTCTTTCAATATCATTTAAATACTACCCGCAGGCCTTCTCATCCCTCCTTATGTCATATTTCTAATTCAGAAGTATGTGTTCACTCAGGTTACCCTTTCATGCCCCTGTTGCCGGCAGCCTGTCCTCTTCTACGCTCCACCTCTGAGGACCGCTGTCCATTCTGATAGTCCTGAATCAGAGAGACCAGCTCCCAGACAGGACACCCACTCACAGACTGCGAGAGAGAGAGAGAGAGAGAGAGAGAGAGAGAGAGAGAGAGAGAGAGAGAGAGAGAGAGAGGCGCTGTTGGCCTGAAATCGGGAAAGCAAAGAAAAAAGGAAAGATGCAAGAGAAGGACGGATTGAGAGGATAAAGGAGAACCATGGTGGACTGTCTCCATTGACAGAGCGGTTGGGTAGGGGAGAGAAAGTGTGGTTGGTGAAACCTCTTTGTTGTCTATACTGACTTACCTCTGGCACACACACACACGCACACACACACACACCCTTCTCCCGACCAACTCTCGGCTCTCCCCAGTGTGGACGTCATCTGTAATGAGAAAGGATGTCCTGTATATATGTGCCCGTGTTTTTATGTGTGCGTGTGCTTGTGCATGTGTGTGTATGTGTGTGCGCACGTGTGTGTGCATGTGTGTGTTTGTATGTTTGAGAGATGTGTGTAGTAATGAATAAGGATGTGCAGCGTGTGGAAGGGGTCGTTAATCACTGGCAGTGCTGGCAGCTAACAGATAAGCAGATTGATCCAAGGCCACCAAGAGAGCACTGCTTGGCACTAGCCCATTCATCACACACACATGTGCAACCCCCCCCCCCCCCTCACACCCTGCACACACACAGTGGCCATGAGAGGGCTCATTGAAATCCTTGGACACAAGATCATCTCTGGCCATTCACTTTCATTTAGTCGTGGGTTACAACTGTGTGAGTTAAACCAATCGTCAGTTGAAACGATTGAGGAGACATAGAGGGAGAAAAAGAGGGGAGGCCTCGGCAGCGTAAGCGGCTGCCGCTCTAAGACTGGTCACCTGTAAATTCCAACCTAGCACATGTTACACACACATACACACACACACACACACCATGAAAGAGATAAGGGTCCATGCTTCCCTCGGGGAACAGCTAGAGCCTCACGGCCTACAGGAAAGGGAAGAGGAACCAGGGGCTGATTGGACTGATGGATGGATGGAAGAGGAGAGGACAGGATGACGGTATGACAAAACAGAGTTAGGGACACGCTCCAGCACAGTGTGTCAGCATGGCGGGCCTGCTGGGAAACGAGTAAAGCCAGGGAGCGGATCGAAGGGAGAAATGGAGGAGAGAAGAGGAGAGGAAGCCAGAGGTCAAACAACTGTGGCTCCCTTTTTTTTACTCTGTCTTCAATCAAATGGTCAATGGTGGGAAGAGAGACGGACAAAATCAGGGCAGTAGTGGAGTGCCCAACTTACTTACTTCTGAGACAAAGTTAACCTTTTCCTTTAAGTTTATATAAGTCTTTATCATAAATTAGTTTTTTTAAACTGTCCAGAGGAATAGTCACCCACATTTCCTTTTTAATCATGGATACTCTGACTGGTCTGTGGCTACACAGCCCCACATACTGAAAGTTGCAATGCCCTGTTCTCTGCCTGTCATAGCCAGCATGAACTTTTTCAGCAATTAGAGCTACGGTAGCTCTTCTGTGGGACTGGACCAAACGGGCTAGCATTCGCTCCCTATGCTCATCAATAAGTCTTGGGCGCTCATAAACCTGTCGCCCGTTTACCTGTTGTCCTTCCTTGGACCACTACCCCCCCTTTTTTTTTCTCCCCAATTGTATCCGGCCAAATGCCCCACTCTTCCGAGTCATCCCGGGCACCTCTGCACCCCCTCTGCTGATCCGGGGAGGGCTGCAGACTACCACATGCCTCCTCCGATACATGTGGATTCTCCCGCTGCTTCTTTTCACCTGACAGTGAGGCGTTTCACCAGGGACACGTAGCATGGGAGGATCACACTATTCCTCCCAGTACCCCCTCCCCCCTGAATAGGCGCCCCGATCGACCAGAGGAAGTGCTAGTACAGCGACCAGGACACATGCCATACCCACATCCCACTTCCCATCCACAGACACAGCCAATTGTGTCTGCAGGGACGCCCGAACAAGCCAGAGGTAACACGGAGATTCGAACCGGTGAGCTCCGTGTTGGTAGGCAACGGAACAGACCACTATGCAACCCGGACACCCTGGACCACTTTATTCAGGTACTGACCACTGCATACCGGGAACACCCCACAAGACCTGCCGTTTTGGAGATAAAAATGGTAAAATGGTAAATGGACTGCATTTATATAGCACTTGTCTAGTCTACTAACCACTCAGTGCTTTAAAACGTATGCCTCACATTCACCCATTCACACACTGATGGCGGAGGCTGCCATGCACGGCACCAACCTGCTCATCAGGAGCAATTAGGGGTTCAGTGTCTTGCTCAAGGACACTTTAACACGCTGTCTGCAGGAGCCGGGGTTTGTAACAGCGACCTTCCGATTACTAGACGACCCGCTCTACCTCATAAGCCATGCCGCCCTGCTCTAGCATCACAATTTGGCCCTTGTCAAAGTCATTCTGATCCTTACGCGTGCCCATTTTTCCTGCTTCCAACACATCAACTTCATGAACTGACTGTTCACTTGCTGCCTAATATACCCCACCCCTTGACAGGTGCCATTGTAACAACATAATCAATGTTATTTACTTACCTATAGTGCACAGTCTCTGTCATGAGATTTTTCTAAAGGATACGGTTCACATTGCATGGCCCTGTATTGCAAAAAGTCCACAAATCTGGCACACTGAGTGGATACAAATTCCACTGATAATGGAAAAGAAGGCGGAAGAAAAAGAGGACAGATCTGCTTAGACCTGGAGTGGTATGTAGAACTTACTAAAGGGTTTTGCTAGGTGTGTGATAAGAGTTGTGATAGAGTTGAATCTGCTTTGTAGTGTAAAAAGGGGACTTATCAAAAATCCCAGGACAGCCTGCCAGATGCTTGGCCAGATGCCGAGTTCCCCCGGCTGGTCGCTGCAGCTGGATGGCCCTCTGGTACCTGGGATGAGCTGCAGGCCAGTCCCGGGGGAGTCTGCCTGGCCACTCTTTGGCCGGCTGCATTCCTGCGTTGGTCTTGCTGTGACTTGCCCTTTTCTTCCAGTTCTGGAACACATACGCAGCACACACATCAAATGATAAGCCTAGGGTTTGGACCTCACCTGTCCTTACAGGTGAGGTGCGAGCCTTTTGGGCGGAGTTGAGGTGGGCAGTTGAGATCTTTCCTACAATGCTTCTACCCCAGGCTCCACTTCAACATGTCCTGACATTTTAATTGCAATCACGGTAATGTAGTACACACAAACATTCACACAAACCATACTCCAAACAACACTCACTACTACCAGGTCAGGGTTGGCTGGGCAGGAGGAGTATGAGTGATTCGGGCCTAATGAGCCTACATGGCTCATACCCCCACACCCCACCATTTTAACTCAATACACAACAAGAGTGAACGATAAACACTAGGATTACTGGAATGGGCGGGTCGTCAGTGGGTCGACTTGGGTGGGTGGTCTACTTGGGGGGGTGGCTGTGAGGGCCCCCTGCCCAAGTGCATCACTTTGTCATCAGTGCTGGATGGTGTCCTTCCTGCTGCGTTCCAGCAGGGCTGGGATGAATGCTTCCAGGTACTTTCCGGGGCACCTGGGCGGAGGCTCTTCATCATGGGTGTAGGCTGCAGAGTGGGGGCAGCTATCAGACTTGTTCCTGTTGTGTGGCTTTTCTGTGACGGGCCCCGTATTTGGCTTTGTGTGGGTGTATGCTTGGTGGATGTGCCCAGGAATCTACCTATTGGCGGGCATGGTTTGGCATGCCCCCCCCACCACCTGCCCACTGTGTGGGCGGTCCTGGCTGTCCATTGGTCATGGGGCCTGGCTCTGGACCGATGGTTTGTGCTTGCCAGCCGTGGCTCGGGTCCCATGCCTTCGTGTGCACCCTGTGCCTGTCCCTGGGAGTTGGTGGTGGGGGTGCGCATCCTGGTTGCGGACCCAGCTTGTGCTTTTTGGGACTGGTTTGTGCTCCTCAGGGGCAGGCAAGGCTGTTGCTCTGCGGGCTCCTGACCCCCCCTCCTCCCCCCATGGCCTCGGTGTTCATCTGGGGATGTGGTGCTTTTGGTTCTGGCTGTTCTCTTGGTCATGGGGGGGTGTGTGCGAGATTGCAGGACCCGTGGGTGGCTGCAGAGCCTGTCTGCTGCTCGGAGGAACAACGATAAGTCACGGATCTCAGACACCAGAATTTATTGGGATTAATCCTGTGCACTGACAGGTAGACACTTCATTTACACATGGGGGACATGACACGCACACATCCACATACACACTGCTAGCCACTGCCTCACACACTCCCTGGAACACTCTCTGGATTACAGCCTCCTTCTTTGTCCTTTCTATTCCTTTTTTTTGTCTTCTCCTTTATCACTTTGACTGCAGTCCTAAACTGATATCAGTGAGATCAATTTAATTATGTTTTGTCAAACAGTTGTCAGCATCTGCTTCTATGGCTATGTCTTATCAGATGCATGTTGTCATTTTTTGTTTCTGAGTCTCCTTGTTTCACTTGTGCTAACCGTCCCCCTCTTGGAGAAGCAATGCTGATTGGTTGTTTAGCTGATTAAACATGCTGAAGAGGGGCACCGGTGGAGTCTATAAATGCATAACAAAAATCATGTCCTCTTGCCATCCCACAGACCGTCTTGATAATTAATAAAGATTGCCTTTGCAGGTGGAGGACCTCAACTCCACTCCAGATTAACTTTAGGACACATTGGCATACAAATTCCCTGTGTTGTGAATTTGGGAAAATACCAGGGCTTTGGTTATTAAAGAGGCCAATGAGAAATCTTTTTTCTGTACCATGCGAGCTAGCTCATATTTGCATTATTATACTAACTCTCAATATGTCCCTGCCATAAGCTCACTGTGACAAACCTCTGTACAGTTACCGTACATGCCAAATTAAGTTAACAACCCCAATCAAAAGTCAGTTGAGAAAATCACAGGTGTACCTATGTTGTTTTCAGAAATTTCAAGAATATGAAAGTCATGAAGTATGGCTGATTTTGTCTACTTTTAAACTACATATGTTCAGGTTCTTTAGGGGGTACTTATATTTTTCTCGCTTCTTGTTTCCTTCTCCTTTCCTCCATGTCTATCTTTCTACCCACAATCTATTGTAACCCTCCAGGGTATAATTTCACATGTAGCTCAGATGTTTCTGTATAAGTGAGGCACAGAATTGACACTATTAAAATCTCATCATGCCTCTCTCACATTACGGTCACAAAACAAATCATATACAAGAGAACCTTGGCACCAGGGTACAAGCATCCATATATTTTGAGCATTGCAGAAACAGCACAACTGAAGAGAAATGGTTGCAGAGCTGAACGCAATAAGAGAAAAACAAAACCACATGTTTACTTTAATTATAAAGACAGTCTGGGGGTGTCCGGGTAGTGTAGTGGTCTATTCTGTTGCCTACCAACACGGTGATCCCGGTTCGAATTCCCGTGTTGCCTCCGGTTTGGTCAGGCGTCCCTACAGACACAATTGCCCGTGTCTGCGGGTGGGAAGCCAGATGTGGGTATGTGTCCTGGTCGCTGTACTAGTGCCTCCTCTCGTTGGTCAGGTCGCCTGTTTGGAGGGGAGGGGGAAATGGGGTGAATAGCTTGATCCTCTCACACGCTATGTCCCCCTGGCGAAACTCCTCACCGTCAGATGAAAAGAAGTGGCTGGTGACTCCACATGTATCGGAGGTGGCATGTGGTAGTCTGCAGCCCTCCCCGGATTGGTGTGGTTTTGCAGCAGAGGTATCACTACATCCTGTTGATGACAAATTATTATGCAAAGCAATACATAAGTTATGGTACGTCGTCTCCATATGATCTTGATCCTATCCCAAACTGCTTTTCTTAGGGAATGTCTTTGCCTACATTAGTTTTAAATGTAGTTTTAAATAGGATTTTAAGACTGTAGTTTTAAATATGGTTTTAAAGCTGTAGTTTTAAATATGGTTTTCCAACCATATTTAAAACTACAGTTGAGCCCCAACTTCTTAAAAAAAGAGACCCTGGGCTTAACCAATATTATAAATGATAAACTAATCTCAAATCTACTGTTTTGAACCAATTTTTTTTTTTAGAAAAGACTAGATACATAAAGCCAAAAGATTGCTGAAATTATTACAGCATTTTTGAAAACTATCAATCTGATTTCAGAATGATATGGAACATTTTTGAATATGGAACTAATTTAGTGAAAGCTGAAAATGACATAAGAATGAACTGTGATGAGAAAAACTCTCTTCCTGTGTTTTTGGATCTTATACACATGTTCCTTAGAGACCATAGTCATTATTTTAGATAGATTGGAAAAATGAGTTGGCCTCTCAGTTATAGCTTTGGAGTGGTTTTGGTCCTGTTTAACAGAATGTGAGTCATTTGCCTTAAAAAAAAATTATCTTCAAAAAAAAAAAGGTTGTGTATGGGAATGCCATAAGGTTCAAATCTGGGCCCACTATTCTAGTCTTTACATTTTATCACTAGAGTCCATCATCCCCAAAGATTTCTGTCACGGGCTATGAATGGAGACACACAGGCAGAGGCAGATCATATGGTTTAAACAGGATTTAATGATTATGGCAGGCAGTCTCAGAGTTGGTAAACAGGCAGGGTTCATACACAGGTAGTTTGGGTGGGGCAGGCAGAAGGGATCTAAAAAAACAGGCTGGAGGAAGAACTGGCCAGACAGAAACAGGCAGGTGAGAACAGATTAGGTAAACACTAGCACACTGAAACGATCTGGCAAAGAATTGAGTGGCAAACAACAGACTTATTGGAGTAGCCAATCATGGAATGAGTAGCACCTGCTGACAATCTGGGGAATAGGCAGAGGAGAGAGAGAAGAACTGTGCTAGACTAGATGCCTGCGCTGGAGCTGGTGTTGGCAGCAGTCATGATACTTTCTAGTGTTATGCGATGACACAAAGTTATTCAGCTGTTATAACTAAAGATCTCAGCACACTTGTAAACCTTACAGATTGTCTAGTAGATATAAACATATAATATTAATAATAATAAACCTTATTTATATCACACCTTTCTAAACAATGTTACAAGGTGCCTTACACAACAGGACAAAATAATGCACATAGTCAAGGTAAAACAACAAAATACAATAAAAATACAGGACATGATGCTAGATCCATTCCACAGAACAAGGTAAAACATGGTCTGGATAAAATCACAAAAGCATAATTAAAATGTAAAGCATTAGAGGTAATAAAGCAAGGATTATGATAAAAACCCAGACCTAGTAGAAGTTGTAGTAGTATTAGTAGTGGTAGTAGTAGTAGTAGTAGTAATGGTAGTAGATGATAAAAACAATTAAAATAAGGTGATGTAAGAAAAATATAGAGTTACAACTGTAAAATTATAAAAAAAATATACGATATAAACAATAGAAAATATAGAAAATAAAAAAAACTGAGCAACATCAGATTTACTATAAAAATGTTTAAAAAATCCTCAGGTAGGGAGGTCCACGGCTGTGGGGCTCTTACAGAAAATGCCCGGTCACCTGTAGTAACAAGGCTGGCTGAGGGAACAGTTAAAAAGGACCTGCCTGGGGAGCACAGGCAGTGACCAGGCCCATGGGGTGTGAGTAAATCAGTGATACATGTAGGAGCGAGGCCATGAAGGGTTTTAAAAGTAATTAGTAAAGGTTTAAAATCAATCCTATACCTAACAGGTTGCCAGTGAAGCATTGCAAGAATGGGAGTGATGTGTTCATGTCTTTTGGAATTTGTTAACAGTCTTGCGGCTGAGTTTTGGATGAGCAGGAGGTGGGAGATGGACTTCTGACTGGGCCCTGAATACAGGGAGTTATTACAATAATCCAGACATGATGAGATAAATGCATGGCTGACTTTTTCAAGTCTGTTTCAGATGTATATTTCTTTTAGCTTTTGCGATGTTCCTAATTTGGAGAAAGCAAGACTGTACTACCTTGGTGATTTGTGTGTCAAAACGGAGCTCGGAGTCAAAAAAAGACACCCAAATTGCGAGCAAAGTGCTTAACATTGGAGGACAGGTTCCCTAGACTCTTTTCTGGGTCACCAGTTAGGTTAGGGGGGCTGAATAAAAGGACCTCAGATTTGGACGCTTTGAGCCAGAGGACATTTTTCAACATCAGTATTTAATATAGGAGAGACAAGCCATAACATGGGAAAGATCGTGTGTGTCATTACCAGATATATACACAAGTGATATGACACAACACTCCCTCCAACTCAACCAAGAAAAAACACAAGTTTTAGTCATGATGAGAAAAACAAGGAAACTTATCTCTAATTAAATTCATTATCAAAACATATCTTATATCTTCATCTCCTCCCGCCTTTATTACTGCAACTCACTCCTCTATGGCATCAGTGCTAGCTCTATCAAGAGACACCAATTGGTCCAGAACGCATCCGCCCGACTTTTAACTTTCACCAAATCCTGGCACCACATCACCCCAGTCCTAAAAGACCTCCACTGGCTACCCATCTCCCACCGGATCAGTTACAAACTCCTGGTTCTTGCTTATAAAGCCCTTCACAAATTGGCTCCCCCATACCTCACCGATCTCCTCTCCCCCTACCAACACTCTCGGTTCCTCAGATCCACCTCAGCCTCCCTTCTCTCTACCCCCAGGTCCAACCTCCGCGGCTTTGGTGACAGAGCCTTCTCCAGAGCAGCTCCCAGGTTCTGGAACTCACCTACCCAAATCATTAGAGACTCAGAATCCTTCTCACTCTTCCAATCCCGCCTCAAGACACACCTTTTCTCCATTGCCTTCTTGTGCCCCCCCCCCCCGTCCGCTCATGCACCCCTGGTCTGGGGCAGGCTGTGGACTGAGCGCATGACCTGCACCTGTGATTTATATGATTTTTGATGTTTGTTTTTCTTTCCCTTTATATCTGTCCAAGTCGGAGAGTACTGCTGGCATCGTCTGTGGCTGCCGCTTCTCCCTCTCGTAGCCCCCCTTCCCATCCGACCCTGTATGTCTGTGTTATGTTCATCTGTCGTCTTGTTTCACTCCATTTATTGTAAAGTGACTTTGAGTACTTGAAAAGCGCTATATAAGATTGATTTATTATTATTATTATTATTATTATTATAGCAAGCTAAATATCCAGGCATCACATTCAACAAAATAACAAAATACTCATTCATTCATCCATTATCCTAGCCGCTTATCCTGCTCTCAGGGTTGCAGGGATGCTGGAGCCTATCCCAGCAGTCACTGGATGGCAGGCGGGGAGACACCCTGGACAGGCGGCCAGGCTATCACTACCCCCCCCCCCCCCCCCACACACACACACACACACACATTCACACCAATGGACAATCTAGTATGGCTGATTCACCTGACCTACATGTCTTTGGACTGTGGGAGGAAACAGGAGCACCTGGAGTAAACCCACACAGACACGGGGAGAACATGCAAACTCTACACAGAGGACGACGTGGGGCGACCCCCAAGGTTGGACTACCCTGGGGCTCGAACCCAGGACCTTCTTGTTGTGAGGCAACTGCGCTAACCACTGCGACACCATGCCGCCCCCAGCAAAATATAAATGAACGTAACAAAAACAGCTTTTTATCAACTGAAAGTATCCCAAAAGCGTTTTGTTACTAGTAGGCTAGAGAAAACCAGCAGTACAGGGGACCCTGAGGACTACTCATTGCTGAATACGCTGCAGTCAGAATTGGTCAGAAAAACCATGGGGCAGTTGCAGCTGTTCCAGAACACTGCAGCTGGATTATTAACAGAAAGATAGAAAAAAATGTCACATCACTCCTACTCTGAAATCTCTTCACTGGTTGCTGATCAGTGCAAGAATAGATTTCAGGATTATTGTACTTATTTGTAAATCTTTAAATGGACTTGCCCCTGACTACATTAATGACATGATTTATAACTAGTTAGGGCCCTCAGATCCACAGACACTCTTTTCCTGGCTCTTCCAAGAACACAAACTAAGTCTCATGATGATGCTCTTACTCAAAACACATCTTTTTATTTATGCATTTAAACCGGGCAACTCACTTCTTTCTTATTGTTGATCAATTACCAGTTATGTCATGTTTTGCACATCATTACTATTCTATGTTCATATTACTCTATCAGGGTTTAAATTTATATTTTATTTTCATTGATTTATTTTTTTCCAACTGTTTCTAATTTTTTTAAAATTCATTTATTTTTTGGACCCCCCCCCTTTTTTTTTTCTCCCCAGTTGTATCCGGCCAATTACCCCACTCTTCCGAGCCTTCCCGGTCACTGCTCTACCCCCTCTGCCGGTCCGGGGAGGGCTGCAGACTACCACATGCCTCCTCCGATACAGGTGGAGTCGCCAGCCGCTTCTTTTAACCTGACAGTGAGGAGTTTTGCAAGGGGGACGTAGCGCATGGGAGGATCACACTATTCCCCCAGTTCCCTCCGAATAAGCTCCCCAACTGACCAGAGGAGGCGCTAGTGCAGCGACCAGGACATATACACACATCCGGCTTCCCACCCGCAGACATGTCCAATTGTTTGTAGGGACGCCCGACCAAGACAGGAGGTAAAACGGGGATTCGAACCGGTGATCCCCGTGTTGGTAGGAGATGGAATAGATCACCATACTACCTAGATAGCCCAGTTATGTCATGTTTTGTATGTCATTATTATTTTATGTTCTCATTACTCTATCGGTGTTTACATTTATATTTTATTTTCATTGATTTGTTTTTTCCAGCTTTTTATTTTTTAATCATTTATTTTTAATCATAAGAAATATTACAATATTATGATTATGAATTCACAGTCGGACCAACGAAAAGCTGCGAGATGCAAAAATGGTAAATCTATGGATGAATGGCTGAATAAATGGAATCACATTCATGAACAGATAAAGTGTTAGATAGGGGGTAAGGTAGATAAGAAAAGGTTATTTTGTGGCAGCGCCTGTGGCAGATGGACACACAGACAGATGCACTGTATATACAGTGGCTTGGTTATTTAGAGTTGCTAGGCTGAACGGATGGATGGGTGCATGGCTAGAGGTATAGAGACAAGGAAGAATGAGAGAGAGTCTTGTGTGGTGCTAGTCATGAGCTGTAATCACTCAGTGGGAATGCAGGGACTCCTCCATTATTCATTCTTCCCTCCATCTATCCACTTGTCTCCCTTTCATCACACTTTACTACCAAGCCTTAGCTCTTTGTCATCAGTGTGATAGTGATAATACACGGAGTGCAGAAGCTTATTTGTGTGTGTGTGTGTGTGTGTGTGTGTGTGTGTGTGTGTGTGTGTGTGTGTGTGTGTGTGTGTGTGTGTGTGTGTGTGTGTGTGTGTGTGTGCATGCACGTGTGTGTGTGAGAGAGAGATTGTGTATAATGTGTAACCACAGATATTAGAAATGGAACCACTGTACCAGACAGAACACACAATATGGCTGGACCTCATCTCCCCTTCTCCATCTATCTATCTAGCTAGCTAGCAAGCTAGCTAATCTATTTTTTCACCCTACCTTTATCTTGTCACAACATACCAATCCCGAAAACACACAATTTTACCCTCAAACTAAGATAGCAACTGCTTTCCATGTGAAAGCTGCACACAAAAGGTAACTATGGCAGAGGTTTTGTGTTTAACACACTACTACTGCTACTACTTTCGGCTGCTCCCGTTAGGGGTCGCCACAGTGGATCATCCATTTCCATTTCTTCCTGTCTTCTGAATCTTTCTCTGTCACAACAGCCACCTGCATGTATTTCCTCACCACATCCATAAACCCCCTCTTTGGCCCTTCCTCTTTTCCTATTCCCTGGCAGCTCCATATTCAGCATCCTTCTCCCAATATACCCAGCATCTCTCCTCCACACATGTCCAAGCCATCTCAATCTCGCCTCTCTTGCTTTGTCTCCAAACTGTCCATCCTGAGCGGTCCCTCTAATATACTCGTTTCTAATCCTGTCCTTCATCACTCACAATGACAATCTTAGCATCTTCAGCTGTGCCACCTCCAGTTCCACCTCCTGTCTTTTCATCAGTGCCACTGTCTCTAAACCATATAACATAGCTGGTCTCACAACCATCTTGTAAACCTTCCCTTTCACCTTTGCTGGTACCCTTCTGTCACAAATCACTCCTGACACTTTTCTCCACCCACTCTACCCTGCCTGCACTCTATTCTTCACCTCTCTTCCACACACTCCGTTATTTTGAACAGTTGATCCCAATTATTTAAACTCATCCACCTTCGTCACCTCTACTCGTGCATCCTCACCATTCCGCTGTCCTCCTTCTCATTCATGAATATGTATTCCGTCTTGCTCCTACTGACTTTCAATCCTCTTCTCTGCAGTGCACTTCTCCACTTCTCCAGGTTCTCCTCAACTTGCACCATGCTCTAATGCACCCTACTGTAACTACAGATCCCAATGGCATATGGCATCTGTGAACATCATAGTCTATGGGATCAGCACAAAGAATGCACCAGCTCGTGCATTATCAGTGTCTGGGCTTTACAAATATATATATATATATACACTACCGTTCAAAAGTTTGGGATCACCCAAACAATTTTGTGTTTTCCATGAAAAGTCACACTTATTCACCACCATATGTTGTGAAATGAATAGAAAATAGAGTCAAGACATTGACAAGGTTAGAAATAATGATTTGTATTTGAAATAAGATTTTTTTTACATCAAACTTTGCTTTCGTCAAAGAATCCTCCATTTGCAGCAATTACAGCATTGCAGACCTTTGGCATTCTAGCTGTTAATTTGTTGAGGTAATCTGGAGAAATTGCACCCCACGCTTCCAGACGCAGCTCCCACAAGTTGGATTGGTTGGATGGGCACTTCTTGCGTACCATACGGTCAAGCTGCTCCCACAACAGCTCAATGGGGTTCAGATCTGGTGACTGCGCTGGCCACTCCATTACCGATAGAATACCAGCTGCCTGCTTCTGCTCTAAATAGTTCTTGCACAATTTGGAGGTGTGTTTAGGGTCATTGTCCTGTTGTAGGATGAAATTGGCTCCAATCAAGCGCTGTCCACTGGGTATGGCATGGCGTTGCAAAATGGAGTGATAGCCTTCCTTATTCAGAATCCCTTTTACCCTGTACAAATCTCCCACCTTACCAGCACCAAAGCAACCCCAGACCATCACATTACCTCCACCATGCTTAACAGATGGCGTCAGGCATTCTTCCAGCATCTTTTCATTTGTTCTGCGTCTCACAAACGTTCTTCTTTGTGATCCAAACACCTCAAACTTGGATTCATCCGTCCACAACACTTTTTTCCAGTCTTCCTCTGTCCAATGTCTGTGTTCTTTTGCCCATCTTAATCTTTTTCTTTTATTGGTCAGTCTCAGATATGGCTTTTTCTTTGCCACTCTGCCCTGAAGCCCAGAATCCCGCAGCCGCCTCTTCACTGTAGATGTTGACACTGGTGTTTTGCGGGTACTATTTAATGAAGATGCCAGTTGGGGACCTGTGAGGCGTCTGTTTCTCAAACTAGAGACTCTAATGTACTTATCTTCTTGCTCAGTTGTGCAACGCGGCCTCCCACTTCTTTTTCTACTCTGGTTAGAGCCTGTTTGTGCTGTCCTCTGAAGGGAGTAGTACACACCGGTGTAGGAAATCTTCAATTTCTTAGCAATTTCTCGCATGGAATAGCCTTCATTTCTAAGAACAAGAATAGACTGTCGAGTTTCAGATGAAAGTTCTCTTTTTCTGGCCATTTTGAGCGTTTAATTGACCCCACAAATGTGATGCTCCAGAAAGTCAATCTGCTCAAAGGAAGGTCAGTTTTGTAGCTTCTGTAACGAGCTAAACTGTTTTCAGATGTGTGAACATGATTGCACAAGGGTTTTCTAATCATCAGTTAGCCTTCTGAGCCAATGAGCAAACACATTGTACCATTAGAACACTGGAGTGATAGTTGCTTGAAATGGGCCTCTATACACCTATGTAGATATTGCACCAAAAACCAGACATTTGCAGCTAGAATAGTCATTTACCACATTAGCAATGTATAGAGTGTATTTCTTTAAAGTTAAGACTAGTTTAAAGTTATCTTCATTGAAAAGTACAGTGCTTTTCCTTCAAAAATATGGACATTTCAATGTGATCCCAAACTTTTGAACGGTAGTGTACATATATTATTGTACCGCTCCTCATTTGTTGAGCACTTTATCAATACCATTAACGGTTTGTGAAAATGAAATGCTATATATATATATGCTAGTTTTGGCTGCTCCCGTTAGGGGGTCGCCACAACAGACCATCTTTCTCTGGCTGTGTGTGTGTGTGTGTGTGTGTGTGTGTGTGTATTTACTTTTTTCTTTTCTTAAATGTTGTTGTTGCCTTCTGCCTTCTTGCTCCGCTCCCCAAAGGCAGTGAGTGGCACAGCACCGCACTATTTTCGCTTTTAAAAAATTAAAACAAAATAGAGAAGTCTGAACTTTGGTAGTTTTTTGAGTACTAATGCTAAGGCTTTCAGATATAACTCTTTTGGTGGCTGAATTTACCACTTTTCTCTTTAGAAATGACAACTAGTTCCTGCTTTAGTGTACACATGGAGACTTTAAAGTATCAGTATCATCCTGGGTTATCAGTAATATCTAGCCTTAGTTATTACTTAGTACTTGATCGCCTAGTTTAGACTGACTGACTGAGTGATCATGTTTGACACGATTGATTCACTGCATCAGGTGACCAACAACATCACTGACGTTACATGATTGGTCACCTGAGTGCCGAGCTGCATGAGGGAGAGCACACAGTTAAAGTACCCCAAATAACAATCACTCTGACAAAAAACTATCACTGGTGAATTCACTAAAGGATTAAACGGCTTTTGAGGCTGCTAAACCTGCACAAATAAGACAAAAAGAAACCTTGTAATTCTCAAAACACTCGCAATAACTGCGCTACAAAGCAAATAGCATCTGGGTGCTCCGGTACTATTTGCATGCATTTAAGTTAGGTAATATGCATACATTTGATGCAGAATTGGCTTCGTTCTATGCAAATGATCGTAATTGCAAAAAAAGTTCAATTCACATAGACAAGCGCTAATAGCCACACGCAGTTAGAGTGAAAATGATTGCCGTCCTCAGGGAGTTAGTGGTAACTGATGCCCAGACTTCCCAGCGATCACGTAGTCAGGCAAAGGCATCACCATGCCAAGTGTGCTTGTGAGCGGATATTTCGAATGAGAATACCACTTTTTGATGAACTAAGACTGAAATAATTTGCAGATACAGGTTGCCAGGTCAAAAAATTCTTGCCCTACTTGATGACATCAAGGAAGACATTGGACTTGCCTACTGTGTTCTTGGCACAGAGCCCCCATTTGCTTTCACAATCAAAGGCAAAACTTTATGGGTTTGTTTGTGCTGTAATATCATTAGCGCAATATATTTTGTGAATCGGACCTTGAGACCGGGCAGAAAGCGGGAGCAAATAATGCGCAAATAATGCTGATATTAGTGGCTGCAATCCATTCTTTGTGAATTCACCTTTCTTTCTTTCTTTTTTTTTTGGGTGGGGGTTCCCTCTTTTTCTCCCAAATCGTCAAATGTACTTGGCCAATTACCCCACTCTTCTGAGATGCCCCAGTCATTGCTTCACCCCCTCTGCCATGCCGGGGAAGGCTGCAGACTACAACATGTCTCGCTCCCGCTTCTTTTCACCTGACAGTGAGGAATTTTGCCAGGAGGACGTAGCACGTGAAAGGATCACGCTATTCCCCCCAGTTACCCCCCCCCCAAACAGGTGCCATGAACGACCAGAGAAGGTGCTGCAGCAACCAGGACACATACCCACATCTGGCCTCCCACCCGCGTACACGGCCAGTTGTGTCTGTAGTGACACCCGACCAAGCCGGAGGTAATATGGGGATTCGAACCAGTGATCCCCGTGTTGATAGGCAATGGAATAGATCGCCACACTACCTGGACACCCCATGAATTCACCTATCAATAAAGAGTGTGTCTTAGAAAAACTAGAGTCATCTGCAGATAGAAACACATGAAAGAGGCAGGGAGTTAAATAATTAGAATATGAGGTCCGCAGTGGTGTAGCAGTCTAAGCATCGGCTTTGTGTCGATGCAGTTGCCCACTGGGGACCGGGGTTCGTGCCCCGGTCTCGTCAGATCTGACTATGGCCGGACTCGATGAAGCAGCAATAATTGGCAACTCTGTCTTCGGGAGGGAGGTGGAGTAGGCTTGTGTTCATCACATGAATGCGTGTCTGTGTGTGTCGGAAAAAAAAATCACAATGGTACAATTGGGCAGCACAGTGGCACAGTGGTTAGCGTGGTCGCCTCACAACAAGAAAGTCTTGGGTTTGAGCCCAGGGGTAGTCCAACCTTGGGGTTCGTCCCGGGTCCTTCTCTCTGTGGAGTTTGCATGTTCTCCCCGACGTCTGCATGGGTTTCCTCCGGGTGCTCTGGTTTCCTCCCACAGTCCAAAGCATGTAGGTCAGGTGAATCGGCCATACTAAATTGTACCTAGGTGTGTGTGTGTGTGTGTGTGTGTGTGTGTGTGTGTGTGTGTGTGTGTGTGTGTGTGTGTGTGTGTGTGAGCCTTGTGATGGACTGGCAGCCTGTCCAAGGGTGTCTCCTCGCCCGCTGCCCATTGACTGCTGGGATAGGCTGCAGCTTCCCAGCTACCCTGAGAGCAGGATAAGCAGTTCGGATAATGGATGGATAATTACCATTAAATTAAGCTCTCCTTCAAATCAAACACTCCAAATATGAGTGGAAAGTATTGTTCTTGCAACTGCACTTATACCCTTTTTTTTCTTTTTTTTTTACTTGAACACAGCTTAACCATGTCATGTGATATGCTACTTAGTTTAGTTTATTGTTTGACAGGGACAACGCACAATTTTACAATTGCACCAGAGTTAGCCGGCAGCTAATTTGCATCTGCAGTCCTTGGGCAGGCAAACAAACAACAATTAATACAGAAGTAAAAACATAACAATACATAAGAAAACTATTGAACAGGCAGACAAAGAACAATCAAGACAAAATAAAAACATGACAGTACATCAGAAAACCAATTTCAAAAGTTATAAGTACAATCTGATCTATTTAAAACAGTGGATATAAATAGCAATCTGGCCTGTATGACAACAACATAATGAATATGAATTTCATCTATTCAGCAACAATAAATATAATTAGTAAACTGACCTGAAACATCATAAATAACAATATGACCTAAACTATGACAACAGCTATAAAAATCAATCTGGCCTATTTAATGGCAGGAAATATAAATTTTGCACAGTCTACGGTCATGTTGCACCTGGGCTGGTTCCAGCCAGAACCCTAGGCTGCCCCTGGCTAAGAAAAATGAAAAACATAGTAACTACTCTGAATAAAAAGTAAAACAAAAACCCTGAGTGAAATCTAAAATATGTGCAAAATATTAAAGCAAGGACATTTATTTGTGATTACACGTTTGTGCTGATTTTAACCAAAGCTTAAGATGCTTTTAAACACAGCAAAGCTGGCTGACCCCTTGACATTAGGGGGAAGGGAATTCCACTTTCCCACCGCTTTAACTGAAAATGCTGATTGACCAAAAGTAGTCTTCCTAAACTGTGGTACCGAATCTCCCCTTGAAGATGCTCTGGTCCTGACCCTTACAGTTCTGTCACTGTCGGGAGAGGCGAGGCGTGCTTTCGGGGGTGGGGGTGTGGTGGGGGCGAGTCTATGAATAATCTTGAACATCAGGCATACATCTGAATAAAACAAAAAAATTATCAAAATTAATAAAGTTGTATTTTCTCAGGATATGGCAGTGGTGAAATTCCCTTGGTTTTTTATCCAATATTTTTTCAAATATTGGATAAAGTATTCTTCAGTATTCTTTAACAACAAATATTACCGGGACCACTACATACATTTGCAGGTTAATATTTACTATCCAGGGATTCAGATTATAGACACTACCACTGACTAACCCTCCAACATTGACCGTTTACAAGGTTTTGACCTTGTCGTGTTAATCATGTTACTGGCCAAAAGAAAGCAAATTGTTGGCAACACACAGAGGGGGTAGTGTGTGTGTGTGTGTGTGTGTGTGTGTGTGTGTGTGTGTGTGTGTGTCTGTTGAGTAAGGGGGAGAGAGAGTGAAGTGGATGGTGTTGTGTAGTCTTTCACTGATTTGATTGTTTATTTAGCATAGGCTAGCATAGGTTAGCATAGGTTAGCATGTCCACAGAGGGTAAGATGCATTGAGTGAAAGACGCCTTTGGTGTTCACTCTGGGCCAGATGGGTTACAAGGAAGCTGGAGGCCCAAATGATCTGACAACCAAAATCAGCGGGCTGACTAGAGGTGCGTAAACCAAAATCATCAGAACATGTTCAAACCAGTGAAAGAAACTAAGCCACCTGGGGTTGGAGAACTGCATTAAGACCAACATAATCGTCATACAATTGCCTTGATGAGTGTGTCTTTTTTTCTCCTACATGTCTGCGGTAGTATATGTTTTAATATGCTGGGACATTTTTACAGCCAAGCCCCCATAGGGTCTGGCACCTCATGCATTAAATTAATCACATTAGAATGTCATACTGAGGTTATGCGACTCATGCAATAGATTTAAAGTTGCCTAACTTGATCTCCAGAAAAAAAAAAAAACATGATCTTCTGGACCTTGCCATTGAGAGTCATTCATGTTTAATGTATAACGGGTATCAAAAAGAACATGCAATTATCACATGTGTTGGTATGACCGGGGTTATGGTGAATAAAACATTAACTCCTGTACACATCACATGTATTGTACGATCTGTGTGTGTACGTGAATGGGTGAATAGATGTTGGTGTGTGTCGACTGGGGCTTGGAGAATTTATTCATTTGTGGCCCTGTGTTGATCCCCAAGGGTTTGAGAATGGTAAATGGATTGCATTTATATAGCGCTTTTCTAGCTGCAACGGCCACTCAAAGCACTTCACAATCAATGAAAGCCTCACATTCACCCGCCCACACTCACACTTGTACACCGACGGCGGTGTCAGCCATGCAAGGTAACAGCCAGCGCAGAGGCTCGGGAGCAGTTTGGGGTTAGGTGTCTCGCTCAAGGACACCTTGACATTTTTTGCAAGGAGGAGCCGAGGAATCGAACCCCTGTCGCGTGATGTTGTAAGGGATTCATTGGCTGTGTGGGAGCATTTGTGTGTTTGTGTGAAGGCCTCCTGTGAGACCTTTGTGATGCTGAAACGCATCACCCCCCCCCCCACACACACACACACACACACACGCGCACACATTGCTGATTACAGAGGAGTAGTGTTACGGTCAGGGGATGTGATTGAAGATTGTGGGGGGGGGGGAGAAAATGCCCTGGGCAGCAAAGCAAATGTAGAAGCTCCTAAACTATAGAGAGAATTAAATAGGAGAGTGGGGTGGAGAGAAAGAGAGAGACAGGGAAGAAACAATGATGCAATGTAAAGTGTAATCAATGTGTAAATCGTTAATGTACTAATATGTAATAATTAGGCCGTGGTAAATACATGGGTAGTCCCTCAATAGGTCAATTTTGTATCAGAATCATGTTTATTGGCCATGTAGGTTTGCATAGTATACATGGAATTTGACTCCGGTTTCGTGGCTCTCTGTGTACTTAACATATATTAACAACACTACAACACAACACTCTTCAAATATATATATATATGTGTGTGTGTGTGTGTATATATATATATATATATATATATATATATATACACACACACACACATACACATACACACACAATGATTGACTTATACAGGTAAAAACCTTATAGCCTAGAGACCTATAACTACTGGTTTAAACATGCATAAGGCTCAAAAATGTGCGCAGTGTATTTTACCTTGTGGGAGAAGAGACCAGCGATGCTAAAGTTTAGGGACCTTCAGCAGAAGGGGGTTGTCAGTCGTACAGGAATCAGGAATCAGAAACACTTTATTTGTCATTTCATGAAATTAAACAAAATATTGTTTCCGTCAGCCCACAACAGTGCAACACAAAAGCAAAAACACATTTCCAAGAACACACATATCCAAACTAACACATCTATCCAAATTAGCACATATATCCAAACTAAACAAAACATCACTGTTCAAGGGAATGAAGACCAGCCAGGATGACTGTCGGAACTGCCGGTCTGCATGGGCTAGCAGTTAGCTTAGCCTGTGCTGCTTCTGCATCCTGTCAGACCGCTCTCGGTGTTTCCTCTTCGGGCGCAGCTCCGGGCAGGGGCCGTAGTCTTAGGACCCACCGCACAAAGCAAACCCGGCTCCCTCAGCCGATCCACCGCCAGCTCTCCCAGCCAGCCACCCTCGACACACCTCCTCACACTCAACACGATGACACCAAAAACACCACAGTCAGCACCAGGTGAGGCCACCGCCAGACCGCTCTCTGTTATCGCAACTACCGGTCTGCATGGGCTAGCAGTTAGCCTGCTCCACTTCCGTGTCCTGTCAAACTGCCCTCGGTTTTACCTCCTTGTGTGCAGCTCCAGGCAGGGCTGTAGTCCCTGGGCCCACAGGACACAGCAGACCAAGCTCTCCCAGCTGATCTAGCGCCAGCTCTCCCAGCCATCAAACGAAGACAAAACTTAGAAGCAAACGTGGACAAAACACATACAGTTTTGCATGTACATACAAAACATGTACAGGTGTCTATTCTTCTGCTGTGTAAGTATATAAAACGAGAGGAAAGAATAGCACATGTAAAATAAATACATGCTGGGTTGATAACTTAAGATAAGTTAAAAAAAAAAGTTGCAGGCATGTTTGACCCCTTGTGAGAAAGCTGTGAGCGAGTTTGTGCCATGGTTTTACTGACACAGTGAGGCTACCCTGTTTTCTGCTGCATGCCATCACATATGCTGAATGCTGAAGGGAACTCCATCTGTAAGTATGTATGATAAACAAAACACGGAAACTGAAATCATCATCCATGGACAAGATGGCAGAAAGCATTACGACTGACTGCAAGTACTAATCAGACTAACGTCCTTTAGCGCAGGGCAATGGTGAATATTGTTTTAATGGCAGTGCCATTGTAGAGGCTTTAAACGATGGACACCTTAGATGTATGAGCTCTATTTTCAATCATTAGTATGAATCTTATTTTAACTCTGTGTTTTTACATGGGTTTACCTTCCTTTACTTCTGCTGGGTAAGCCGCATGGGGAGTACCACCTCAGCCGGTTCAGCGTTGCAGAGAGCCTAGCTGAGGGGCTGGGGCATGATGAGGTGAACATACTGGCATAACCGCTCTGGCGTGAGCCCCTGCAGGAGAGTGTGGAGGGCCAGCTCCTCTCGAGCGACTGCGTTAAACTACAGGTAACCATGTTGGGTGTGTAGCTGCACATCTGTGGGAAGGTATGCAGACTTTCTTCCTCTTGGTGGTATTGGCTGGTTTGCTGCTCCCTGCTCTGATCAGTGAAGACTTGTTGCCTGAATCGCCTCTCCAGCACCATGGTCAGGGCTTGGAGGTCCCGCTGCTCTGCTGGGGCTATGTTGAGGAGCACCTGCAAAGCCTTTCCCTCTAACGCCAGAGTTATGCCTTCTCCATGCATTGTCACCTTGTCATGGTGGAGAAGCTTGCGTGGTCCTGAGATCCCAAGAGCAATGCTATCTGGAGCTATGCTCCTGGTAGGATCACCCATAGTGGTAAGGTCAAGGGGAAGTCCCTGGCAAACAGCAATCCAACCAAGACCTCAACGGTGAAACAGACGGAGGATGATGGCTGACTTTAGGGAAGCATCACAATGCCGGGGAAGGCAGATGTGAAGTCTGCGGAAGAAATGGGCCCCCATTCATCTTGGACTCCATGCCACTGGATCCTGAACCAAATCTGTCAAGGACTGCGTGGTGGCTGTCTGTGAACCAGTCTCCCCACGTTAAACAAAGTCACCACAGGCATCCCCCATAAAAGTGATGACCCACAAGTAGACAACCCAACGGAGAGGATAGTCATACTCGCTTCGAGGGACCGCCAATGATAATGACCTTCAGACGGACATAAAGAGACAGACAGACAGTGATGTCTGCAGGCCACTGGGCAGAGAGAAAATTCTGTTCTTTTTCTTCACCACTGCAGAAAGGTATTGATCATTTTCTACCAAATAGCACCACCTCTTTGTCCTGTACCTTTCCCTCTGTGCCCTTTTGTTTATTAAAAGCATGTACCCTTTGTTGTCTTTCCTTCCTGTTCCATCTCTTCTCTCCTATCTCTTCCTCTCAAATATATCAGCTTTTTTTGGGACTCTGACTTGTTTCAAGTACCCAAAGTGCTATCAGACTTCACCAAGGTGTGTAGTGCAGTGGTGGATAGGACACTTTCATTGAGTGAAGTAATAAATACTTTTATTTGATGCTGCCAGAAATTAGAGACTCTCATAATATCATTGGCTTACTGGTTTGATCCGCTGCACTAGCAATATCCTCCATCCACCCACACCCTCCCATCACAGGACTTACACTGATCTACTCCCACATTGATTATAGATATTTTTTTTCAGGAGAGGCTGTTACTCATAATATGCCTTTGTGATTATATCTTTTACTGTACATAGTTTTTTTACACTCATATTTTGAGATTTTTATTCAACGTGCACACGCAAGTTACATCCACAATTATGTAACTTGATATGTACAACTTGAAACTTTTCACCCGTTTGCTGGGAGGTGCAGCTGAAAGTTTGTCGACAATTCTGTGCATGTCGTTGACATTTATCCATGGTAAATCTTGCAGGCATCGTGAAAAATATGCCATTGTCAATAGTGCATGCCAACGAACAGGAAACTGGTATGACCGCTTCAGTAAAAACCGGAAGTCAGTGGACTACGGTTACGCACCGAGCCGATTGGCTGGATGCAATTGGGGAGAAAAACAGGGGAGAAAAAACAAAACTAATTACTACAGTAACAATGCTAGAAGCATTTTAAGTTAGAATATTGAAAATGAATGGACTAAGTAATGTGAGATGAAAGCAACATTATTTATACTGGTGACAATGTGCAGCATTCATACCAGTAGTTGTCAGTGGAACGTGGTTGAAAATTATCTCGGAGGGAATGTTTTAAAAGTGCTTTAAACATCAAACAAAGTAAACACAGAGGAAAATAAATTACCCCACGTAGCCATTTAATTTTATTATCACCAATGAACAAACTGAACGATAAAAGCCATAACAAAAAAGCAAGGCTGAAGTCAATTTTGAAAAAGCTATTTCAAAGGCTTTAGTCCCCAATCTTGCTTCTGGCATTCCTGACAGTTCAAGGAACTGCACCGACTTACCTGCAAATCCACGTTAACACTTTATTCATACAAAAGTATTAAAGGCCTCTTAGCAGGGAGAAGTGAATAATTTTGAGCAGAAGGACTGATGCGAAGAATTAGACAGCATGGTTGTGATGTGAGGCAACTGAGCATATCCCCAGATCTGCAACATCGGTTTTCAACTCCATAAATGGCTGATACAGGGGGGAAAACAGGAAATGGAGATTATCGGGATGACAAGAAGTGATAGACCATGTTCTGAATTGAGAGACTCACATTAAACACACTCTCTCTCTCTCTCTCTCTCTCTCTCTCTCTCTCTCTCTCTCTCTCTCTCTCTCTCTCTCTCTCTCTCTCTCTCTCTCTCTCTCTCTCTCTCTCTCACACACACACACATACATACACACACACCATCACCACGATATGAAATAATGACTTGAGGTCATGACCTAGCATCTCTGTGACTTTCAAAGCAGGTAAGAAGAGGAAATGAAAAGATGATAATACATAGAATAAAGCCCACATACACCGCACACACACACGTCTAAAATGTCACTCATCAAAATTCATATTGAAGACAGGCTGAGTGTCATCTCCCTGGCAGACAGCAGTGATTGACAGACTCTGATTTCTTCTCTGATTTACATGACAGCCAGAGACAACCCCTGGATGCAGCTGCGTGTGCATCCACAACCACACAGACGAAATCACTGGTGTGAGCGAATTATCTCATCTGTGTCTGCATGAATGTGGACGTACATCTTCCTGCGTATGGACTAACAAAATAAAAGTTCTACTCCATTGTCTCCGATCAACAATAAGATTTGTTTCATGATACCAAAGATAAATGCAGTCAGATTGTTCAATAGCATGCTTTAGTTGGCTCTAAATCTGTAGCCGTGATATTGCTCCAGTGTTGTCTTGCACATTTCATTCCCACTTGCATGTGCAATTGAATTTGACGTGCACAAGCAGAAGGAACGACACAGCAGGTGGGCCAACAGCATTTCAGGGAGGCATGAGCATTGCTAATTACTGTCTGAATCAGTTGTATTATTGCTTGGCATCCATGTGTGTGTTAGTATGTTAGTGTGTGGGTGTGATTTTATGTGTGTTTGTATGTGCGTTTGTATTTTTCCCTGGCAAGAGGAAATGAAGCTGTGCGCTGAATGTTATTCTATTCCTATGCTTACACTGATAGGGTTTGGATGTTGGCTAACAGATACAGTGACCTGAGTGACCCCCCCCCCCCCCACACACACACACACACACACAATCATCCTTTTGGACAAACCACATACACTAGGCATGTTTGCATGCACGCATTGGTCACTGTTACAGTAAATAATTAGCTGTTTGTTCTAGGTGAGAATGTATGCTCACATTCAAGGTGTACCTCACTGCTTCCGGTGTGGGAAGATGGCGGCTCGAACGCGCGTCTGCAGCGACCTCACCCAGTACTGATTATGGCGTGTCTTTGTCTAAGTTCGTGTCATCGAGTGAAGTTTTTATTTTGTTAATCGATTTTTTTTTTTTCGTTTAATGGTTGGGAGAGCTAGCATTGGATCGGCTGAGGGAGCCTGGTCTGGTGTGTCCAGTGGACCCAAGGACCCCAGCCCTATCCGGATCTGCGCCTGAGGAGGAAATGCCGAGGGCAGTCCGACAGGATGCAGGAGCAGGGCAGGCTAAGCTAACTGTTAGCCCATGCAGACCGGCAGCTCTGGCAGTCATCCTAGCTGGCGTTCATTCTCTGGACAGTGGACTCTTTGGACTGTGTTGCACTGAATGGACTGTGTTGTTAACTTTGGGGTTTTTTTTTAATTTTTTTTTTTGCATTGTTCTGTCTGTTTTTGTGGTGTCATTTTGGGAAATTCTGGATATGTGTTTTTATCATTTGCACTGCTGTAGGCTGGGAAAAAAACTAAATTTTGTTTCTTTTGTGTATGCAAGTACATGATTGAAAGGACAATAAATTGCTCCTGATTCCTGAAGTTTGTCCCCATGAGGCACGTTCAGAGCCCCAATTCCATAACATTATAAAACCATTCAGGGAAAAAAATATGTCTATCTATCTATCTATCTATTGTACATCCTGTATTAGTAAAATAAATACTATATTATAGCAAGCTAGAGGTTTGCAGTGGCAAAAACTCAGGCAGAGAGATAATCTTCCTTTTTTTTTGTAGCAGTTCCCATGCCCCATACACCACATGACTACAGGAACATGGCCTTTATTAACAAAAACAAAAACAAAACTGCTGAACATACCACCAACACTGCACAGATGATGATATGTGCATATAGCCTCATTCATGGTGTTAAATTCTTTCTCCATCCCAGAAAATGTGCTACTAGAAACCTTGTGAATAACAGTAACACTAACCACTGTGTAACAGGTAACATTTGTGGTAGTTGACTTAATTTATGTCCATAAACACATTGCCTCAGAGCATGCTGGGAAACTCTGCCCACCTGCCCCAACATGTTAGAATATAATCAATGAGTATTTTAAAATCTAAGTAAATACGTTCTCCAAAAATGTTACTATTTTATGAGTTGGTGGTTCACAATAGGCAATGACAGCAATTTAATTTAGTGGTCAATTTCATCTCAGCAATAATTTGTCATGTTAGTGGTCACTTCTTTGAGTTGGTGTGTTTCTTAAGTTTGCGATCCACTTTTTTTTTAATTAACTTTTGTTCCTGTCCATGTGATGTGTCAAACCTGGGTTTTCAGAATTAGAAGACTCTATTGTGGTCAGCATATTCCTGTGTATCTTGTCCGTTTTGGTGTTTTTATACATAGTGTTTTTTTATGGTTCTGTTACTGTGTTGAATAACGCTCAGAAATTAGTCTCTCATTTCTTCCGATTGTCATTTTGTAGTCGGGATGTGATGGGAGAAGGAGGTAGTCAGGATTCCACCAGGAAGCGATAATACTGGGAATTTCATCCAGTGGGGCAAACTCTAAACATGCTTCTCAACCCACTAATACTCACATACCACACCCTCCTCCTGGCACATTAAGAAGATAGAAGAAGAACAACAGCAATAACAACAATGAGAGCAAAGAGGAGGAGAAAAGGAGGACAACTTATCTTTCTAAAACTACAGGTTAGGAATTGCTTCATATTTGAGACAAGCTAAAATGCAAGGAGAAGTTTATGCTGGAAAACCCAGCAGCAAAATGAAGACACAGCTACTGATGTGGGTTTGGGAACAAGGACATTGGTAAGGACAGATTGTGTCTATGCAGGCCTATCCTTTTGTCGACTTAACCTCCACTTTCGTACACTGCAAAAAAGAAACTTCACCCATGCTCAAGGTGAGAGCTGTTCAACAGTAATCAAAATTCCCCTTCCCTCCTTCCTCCTTTCTTTTTCTAGAGAAAGTGTGAGTTGTACAACTCCAGACTGTCTTACTGTACCATCGCCAAGCGGCATCCGCTGAAACCAATAACGAAGTACTTTAAACTGCAGTTCCACCATGGCCAGTAGGTGGCTGGCTCCAAAAAACAAACGATCCATTGTAGATCATCAGAATACTTTATTTATCTCCGAGGGGAAATTGAGTAAATTGAGTCAATGAGGGAATTCTCAACTTCTACCTTCAAATACAAGGTCAATATTTTATTTTTCTTCTACAGAAAGTTGGAGTCTCAAAGGTTAATTTTGAGTCTGGCACAACATTTGAGGGTGGTTATTTTGAAAATTACCATTCCATCAAGAAGATATTAAGGATTTAAAAAAAGTGGCATGTTGAGGTTATGTCTGCCTTGATTGACAGGTCTGTCAACTTGTCTACCACTGAGTGTTCACCCACTTGCACATATGAGTCACCCTGTTGCCCAATTTGGATTTTCTGGCTCAAATAACTGACAAGATGGTGGCGATCATAAAGCCAAACAAGGCTTAAAAATGGCCCTTTAGCAGTGACAAGCAGTCAGGGTTGGTAGGATAGGCACTGTCTGCCCGACACTACTAGAAATATGAAATTCATCAGTTAATGTTAGGTTTATTTTTTTTTATTTCACATATCTTACTATAGGTTTGAATGTGGCAGTTCGATGCTTTTAATAACTTAGTAAAAATGACTCAATGTTGCTATCTTCTGACCAGGTAGAGGCTGCAGACAAGCCATTCAGCCTTGCATTGTATGCTAGCCTTGCCTGTGGGGGGCACAGAGTAGACACAGTCCTGCTCTGCCTTTGCATGTCCATCCATCCATCCATTATGCAAATGGCTTATCCTGCTTTCAGGGTCGCGGGGATGCTGGAGCCTATCCCCGCAGTCATTGGGCAGCAGGTGGGGAGACAACCTGGACAGGCTGCCAGGCCATCACAGGGCCGAGAGACAGACACACACACACATTCACAATAAGGGACAATCTATTACAGCCGATTCACCTGAACTACATGTCTTTTGACTGTGGGAGGAAACCGGAGCACCCAGAGGAAACCCACACGGACACGGGAAGAACATGCAAACTCCACACAGAGGACGAACCCCAAGATCAGACAACCCCGGGACTCAAACCCAGGGCTTTTTTTGCTCTGAGGTGACTGCGCTATCTACTGTGCCGCCATGCCGCCCATGATAAAATCTTTGATAAAATGAAACAAAACCATGATAAAACCATGGATGTCTAGTAAATTCCGACATAGTTTAATATGTACATAAAAAAGCAGATTGATACGCTGCCTTTAAACATCACTGTACTATGCCAGCACTGCGCTTCTACTTTAATGATTGTAATTGTTAGTACTGCCGGACGAAGGGGCGACTACTACATTAACCATAATGCACAAAGAGGATGTAGCGGATGTGGTTAATATAACGGGACCATGCAGTCTACCACTAGTGTGTGTAACTAGTCGGACGGAATTGAACGAGCTTGAGAATCAAACTCCCAGACAACTGATTGTACCTGGAATTATTCTTTATTAGACAGACAGTCACAACAGGGTGTCAGAAGTGGGATGATTATTTGCTCTGCTTTCAGGAGGATTCCATCAGCCTCTGTGAGATCATCCCAGTGGTTCCAGTACTCACTGATGAGTGAGTGACATTTTTTTCTTGTCTCCAGCCAGCCAGCCTGACCGAATGACTTGCTTGAGGATGGACAGCTGCTCATCCTCAACTGTAGCTACCTTGATGTCATCTAGCCTGTCAGCACTCACCGGAGCTGTGCTGATGATGGTGTGTACCTGGGACTCCTCAGATAGTGAAGTTCACTAAGTGAACTGTCCTCATCATCCATGGACTTTCTTGACAATGTGTCGGCAACTGGAGTCTCTTTGCCGGGTCTGTGGATGAAGGTTGCACTGTATTTTTGCAGCGTTAGCATCTTGTGCTGTAGACGAGGTGGTGCAAGGGCTAGGGGCTTGCGGGGTATTGCCTCTAGCGGCTTAATGGTCTGATTCCGCTTTTACACGTCACCCATAGATTTATTCATGGAATCTCATATACCCATACAGGACTGCACAAAGCTCCTTCTTGATTTGGGCATCATTTAGCTTCACGTTATTGAGCAGTTTTGAGGAATATGCAACCAGTCTGCCTTCCTGCATGATCGTTGCACTCAGGCCATTTTTCAACACGTCCATGTGCAGTGTCACTTCCTAACTGTGACAGTCTTTCACTTGCTGAAATGCCTTTTCATATGTTCTGTCCCATTTGAGCTCTGTGTCTTCCCTTAGAATGTGTCTAAGTGGTGCACTCACCTCGGCCAGGTTTGGAGCAGATCTGTCAAGGTAATTCACCATGCCTCTGTACTGTCTCCAGCTCTTCTTCGTTTCCTGCCGGTTGCATGTCTCTAATTGCTTTCACCTTGGAATTCACCTATGCTTTTGAAAACATGGGCAAACTCACTCAGTATGTTGGCCGACTGGGTGGTTTGCTCTTCCTCACTGGCGTCGGTGACAGCATATGCCACCTTGATGATGCCTCGACATGCTCTGTAGCCTAGGACGGGTGGGCTGTTGCATTCCACAAAGTAGAACGTCTGGTTTACTGACTTGTTCTCGCCTACTAAATTGCAGTAAGCTTTTACTTTCAGTGCATGCCCCCCATAGCCAGTTAGCTTACAGTTGTCAATCATTACTGGTGTGCTGGGCATGATTTTGGCAAAGTCTTTGGCAGGTATCACATTCACTTGTGCACCTGTATCCAAATTGAATGTCAGTTTTCGATTCTGTGGTCCCAGTCCTATGTCTGCATATGCACGTTCCTCCTCTTTGTTCTCTGTTGTAAAAATGTCTACAAACAGCTCTGAGTCAAAATACTCATAATCTTCCTCAGCCGTGTGTCTATTTCGGTGCTCTGTTCTGTTTGGAGTGTGAGTCTTGGATTTACATACTCTTGCAAAGTGGTTGAATTTTCTGCATTTTAAGCACCGTTGTGGTGCCCCCCCCCCCACACACACACACATGTACCACAGGGTTTCTTATACATCTTATGGCCTTCGTGTCGTTTGCTAACGTTTGTTTGTTCCTTTTGTATATTTGCACACTCGTTTTGTTTTGTTTTTTTGGACGGGAGCTGTAATGTTTAGTATTGCCGGATGAAGGGGGCAACTACTACATTACCCATAATGCACAAACAGGATGCAGCGGAGGTGGTTACTCTAACGGGACCAAGCGGTCTACCACGAGTGTGTGCAACTAGCCGGACGAAATTAAACGAGCAGAAGAATCAAACTCCTTGACAACTGAGTATACCTGGCATTATTCTTTATTAGACAGACAGTCACAACAATGGTGCTTTCGTTAATTGGTTCTGAAATGCTTGATGGGCATAGCAACAGTAACTAAGGGGGGGCGGGACTTTGCGAAAGGTCAGTTGGCCGTGTCTGCGGGTGGAAAGCTGAATGTGGGTATGTGTACTGGTCACTGCACTAGCGCCACCTCTGGTCGGTATGGGCGCCTGTTCGGGGTGGAGGGGAACTGAGGGGGAAAGAGCGTGATCCTCCCAGGTGTTACGTCTCCCTGGCGAAACGCCTCACCGTCGGGTGAAAAGAAGCGGTTGGAGACTCCATGTATCGGAGGAGGCATGTGGTAGTCTGCAGCCCTCCCCGGCTTGGCAGAGGGGGTGAAGCAGTGACCGGGAAGGCTCAGAAGAGTGGGGTAATTGGCTGGATACAATTGGGGAGAAAAAGGGGGGGGATAACTATGTTGATGGCATTAAATTTGGGGAGGAGATATTGCAATTTTTGAATATGTGGCTATTTACAAACTATTGTGCGTAAGCCTATTTGTTGTGGAGTTTTTACTCTCTCTCTCTCTTTCTCTCTGCCCTCTCTCTCTGCCCTCCCTTGCTAGAGCTGTCGCTCTCTTTTTCCATCTGTTTGTCTCTCTGACACAAACGATGCACTGCAGTGTTATGAGATGTAGTCTTTTTGGGACTGTTACAGAGTAATTGTCTGAATTTGGCAGTGGTATTTTACGATTTTGATTTTGAAGAACTGAACTAGATGTCACTGGCATGTTACTGCCCTTCAGAAACAAATGGGTGAAATTTCAGGTGCTACATCCATCTTTTTTATACTCCATCCATCCATCATCAACCCCCAAACCTTAAACTTTTATATGTAAGCTTTATATGGTAGGGACAACAGTTGAGATTATATTCATAGGGAGAGAAGATATAGAAAGTGTGAGAGAAAGAGAAGAAAGATGAAATATGGTGTTTGATGAGATAAAACATTGCATGTGAAAGAAGGAAAAACGAGATATTTGCTTTTCACCCAGTGAACCCAAAGTGGATTTAAACTGTGCTCTTGTGAGTCTGTTATTCTCGGAGTAACAACTGATGTCGAATTGATTTATCTTTCAGTTCAATTTGGTTGTACTTGAATCTGAATGCAGATTACAAGAACTTTATACAAGCCCGTTCAAGTTCACATACTTGATTTGTCACGTGCACAGATATACCGAGTAAAACATGCCGTGAAATGAAGGGGATACTCAGTCTGTCACTGTGTGAAAAAAGACATAGGCCTAGTATAGAGGGATAAAAGACAAAAGACCAGTGCATTCTTAAGTCAAAATAAAACAAACAATAAATAAAAAATAAAAGCCTAGCTGTCTCTCGTATGTGAAAGGGCATATACGTGTATGTTGAGAGTTCTTATGGCCTGTGGGTAGAAACTTCTCTTTATTTAAACTTCTCATTATCGCCATATAACCTAAATGCTGTCGTTCCCTGGTCTTTGGAAGCTGCATTACAGTAAAGAAATATCCTCTGAAGTTATCAGACAGTTTTATCTGAGGGAAATGAACAGTCATCGTCTCTACCTGCTTCGTCGTCATATCCACATTGCTAATAATAAATTTACGATAAACTTTATTTCTGTTGCACCTTTCTGAATAACGTTACAAGGCGCCTTACACAACAAGATAAAATAATGCTCATAGTCAAGATAAAACAACAAAATACAATAAAAGTATATGTAGGACACAATGCCAGAGCCGCTCCACAGAGTAAGATAAAAGACAATCAGGATAAAGTCACAAGCGCACAATTAAAACCAATAGAATTAGAACCGATAAAACAAGGATTATGATGAAAACAATTAAAATAAGGTGATGAAAGAAAAATGTAAAAATATAAAGAATTCAAAATGTAAAATTATAAAAGTGAAATACATAAACAATTTTAAACATTAATAAACACATAAATAAATAAATAATGGGCAACAGCAGATTTACAATAAAAAAGCCTTCCTGTAAAAGTACGTTTTAAGAAGTGATTTAAAAGAAGGCATTGAGTTTGCTAGCCTGATTTCCTCAGGTAGGGAGGTCCAGAGCTGTGGGGCTCTTACAGACAATGCCCGGTCGCCTTTAGTAACGAGGCTGGCTGAGGGAACAGTTAAAAAGGACCTGCCTGAGGATCACAGGCAGCGACCAGGCCCATGGCGTGTGAGTAAATCAGTGATATATGTAGGAGCCAGGCCATGTAGAGCTACATGTATCACTGATTTACTCACATCCCATGGGCCTGGTCGCTGCCTGCGCTCCTCAGGCAGGTCCTTTTTAACTGTTCCCTCAGCCAGCCTCGTTACTAAAGGCGACCGGGCATTGTCTGTAAGAGCCCCACAGCTCTGGACCTCCCTACCTGAGGAAATCAGGCTAGCAAACTCACTGCCTTCTTTTAAATCACTTCTTAAAACGTACTTGTACAGGAAGGTTTTTGTGTAGTAAATCCATTCTTGCCCCAGCGTGACAATAATTCGTTGTTTTAGCTTGACTATGTGCATTTTTTTATCCTGTTGTGTAAGTCAACTTGTAACATTGTTTAGAAAGTTGCGATATAAATAAGGTTTATTATAACATTTTCCCTAGGTGTGTGTGTGTGGCAGCCCTGTGATGGACTGGCGGGCTGTCCAGGATGTCTCACCACCTGCCGCCCAGTGACTGCTGGGATATGCTCCAGCATCCCCGTGACCCTGAGTAAGGAAGCGGTTTGGAGAATGAATGAATGAATAAATGTCCTTGATATAGGGCATATTCAAGATAAGGACATTAGAGACTGCACACTTATCTCAAGTAGACATACTGTAAATTGTATTCAAGTCCAGAAGTTTACAGATGTTCAGGATTTATTGTCAACTGCAAAAAACAAAACAAAACAAAAACCGAAATAAAAAATCCAAATCAAACATTCTGAATAACCATAAAATAAATGAACATATGTGAGATACAGTGAGCTTCCAATTCATGAAAAGAAGTGATATCATCCAGTGGCGGCTGGTGCTAAACAATTTTTGGAGCCCCCAATTTACCTTGGCGCTGCGCACCTGACTGCTGCTTTAATGTCCACACAGTCATAGAGTTATTAAGAAGGACAATCTAGCCTATCAATTTTATCAGGGTTCGTAGACGGTGGATGATTGACAGCCGAGACAAGGTGTGGTGGTGGGTGTGAACATGATTGACAGCCATGAGAATTGTCCAATCACATTAGATCAAAAAACATTAAAACAATACCAATTTGCTGCCAATAAAAGTGGGAGTGTCTGGTGTGCAGAGAACTGCGCCCCATGGAAAATCTGAAGAAACCAATTAGACAGCAGCCTCAGGTCACCTACTCGCCAAAAGTTTGAGGGCTTACATAAGGTATCGTTTGGCAGACAGAAATCAACCAAATACCATTTGGAACCAATATTTAATTGCTGCTGACAGGCACTCAGACTGAAAAGCACTGTTGTTTCATGATTATTTGCATTATACAACTAAATTATATTTAACACATTTGTAGATTTTCATCTCTTGATATATGAAAAGGGCGGTGCCCCGGCACCCTTTACTGGCCAGCCACCACTGATATCATTATTGTTTTCAAAAGCTTAAACAGACGCCGACTTCATAAACTGTCAAAGGCCACATTATGTGTGGTAACAATCCAAACTGCAAGCACCACATTTTGAATTTACCAGCTAATAGTGACCTATAAATACTTCTGATGCCTTGCACCATGCCCTTTCTCAATTTGTAGCCTTGCTCCCTATCTCTCAGGGAGGCGCTATACCATCTGCCTAGACTCTTGACAGGTTTTTCTATTAAAGGGGAAATTGTCCCCTCATTAATCTGAAAGCTCTCATGCAACACTCTCCCATTAACAAGCGACCAACCTCTAGATTTGCTAGGTTTGACCTTGATTCTGACCCATTTTATATTATTACTTAGCGTAGCTAAAAGCTTACGTGTATATGAAGCTGTGGTCGTAACTTTAGTCATGTCATCTATGTAATTTCTGATGGGAGGGAGTCGCAACTCACCTTGCAAACCTCTCACTGCTAACAACTCACTTAGATGCCCTAATTATAAACTCTATGGCCATGAAAAAAAGCTAAGGGTGAAACGGTGCAACTTGCCGTTATCCCTATTGCAAGAAGGCATTTGCTTGAGTCTTCATCACATTTCAAGCATGTACTATTCTGTATTAAGTATCAGCCCCATTTTTCAAGGTTTATCTGGGATATAATATCTGTGTATGACACATTTCTAATATAGGGTTAATGCTGTTTGCTATAAGCAACATTTCATAATGCATGATTACCTCGTAGACTCAATTGCAAATTTACTAACAGCACAGTAGCTCTATTTATCGAACTGCCATGCCAACAAATATTTCTCTAGTAATTAAGGCCATATACTATAATTGATTAAGGTGGAATCACACAAGAATTGGCCTATTGAAGCCATTCCGAGTGGATACAGACTGTGCACTGTTATGTGTCACTGCTTAATCAATGCAACAATGAGATCAAGAAATATTGGATCAAAATACAGTACATTTATTTAACTAGATTGTTTTGAGGTTGAAAAACATCACTTTACACTGTTTTGATCAAAAGAATCCAAACTAAGCATCTCTATTTAACAACAGCTTTGATTATTTTTTGTGGAAATTTAACTTGTGCTTAAGCTCCACTCTCTCTTTCTCTCTCTCTTTCTGTCTCTCGCTCACGCTCACGCTTTTCTTTGCCTCTGGCCACGCATATATAAACCTATCAATCAACAACCAAAAAAAAAGAAGAAAAAAGAAAACAAAAAAATCTTGTTAATTAAAATACTTGCACACCTTCCTCCCAGGCAAATTCAGAAAGCCTACAACAAGTCGACTGCTAAAAAACCCCACAAAAATAATAGTTTCATTACAACTTAACCTGTCTACAACTGAAAGAAAGGCATCAACTTTCAGATGGAGGCCTAGATGGAGGGATATTGCTGCAGGCAATGTGTACAATTTTATAAACGTCAAAGTGCATTCATGGAATTCAAACAGGAAGAGACACCAGAAAATTCAATGAGGGGAAAAAAAAACTGAAAATATATTCATATATTCATTTACTTTGAACCTTGGCGCTTATAGACCAGTTTTAAACCCCTTCAATGTTCACTATCTCTGAAATCAAGTTGTCTTTTTTCTAGACATTTTTGTAAATTTCAGATGTGCTAACTGGAGCCCTGAACAACTCCAGCATGATCATACAGAATTGCCCACTATTGATACACACACATGCACAGGCATGAAAGAACACATTAACACACATACGCAGACACACACATGCACACACACACACACACACACACACACACACCCGCATACACACATCACACACACACAATGCCGTACCTTATATATATATATATATATATATATATATATATATATATATATATATATATATATATATATACACTACCGTTCAAAAGTTTGGGATCACATTGAAATGTCCATATTTTTGAAGGAAAAGCACTGTACTGTTCAATGAAGATAACTTTAAACTAGTCTTAACTTTAAAGAAATACACTCTATACATTGCTAATGTGGTAAATGACTATTCTAGCTGCAAATGTCTGGTTTATGGTGCAATATCTACATAGGTGTATAGATGCCCATTTCAAGCAACTATCACTCCAGTGTTCTAATGGTACAATGTGTTTGCTCATTGGCTCAGAAGGCTAATTGATGATTAGAAAACCCTTGTGCAATCATGTTCACACATCTGAAAACAGTTTAGCTCGTTACAGAAGCTACAAAACTGACCTTCCTTTGAGCAGATTGACTTTCTGGAGCATCACATTTGTGGGGTCAATTAAACGCTCAAAATGGCCAGAAAAAGAGAACTTTCATCTGAAACTCGACAGTCTATTCTTGTTCTTAGAAATGAAGGCTATTCCATGCGAGAAATTGCTAAGAAATTGAAGATTTCCTACACCGGTGTGTACTACTCCCTTCAGAGGACAGCACAAACAGGCTCTAACCAGAGTAGAAAAAGAAGTGGGAGGCCGCGTTGCACAACTGAGCAAGAAGATAAGTACATTAGAGTCTCTAGTTTGAGAAACAGACGCCTCACAGGTCCCCAACTGGCATCTTCATTAAATAGTACCCGCAAAACACCAGTGTCAACATCTACAGTGAAGAGGCGGCTGCGGGATTCTGGGCTTCAGGGCAGAGTGGCAAAGAAAAAGCCATATCTGAGACTGACCAATAAAAGAAAAAGATTAAGATGGGCAAAAGAACACAGACATTGGACAGAGGAAGACTGGAAAAAAGTGTTGTGGACGGATGAATCCAAGTTTGAGGTGTTTGGATCACAAAGAAGAACGTTTGTGAGACGCAGAACAAATGAAAAGATGCTGGAAGAATGCCTGACGCCATCTGTTAAGCATGGTGGAGGTAATGTGATGGTCTGGGGTTGCTTTGGTGCTGGTAAGGTGGGAGATTTGTACAGGGTAAAAGGGATTCTGAATAAGGAAGGCTATCACTCCATTTTGCAACGCCATGCCATACCCAGTGGACAGCGCTTGATTGGAGCCAATTTCATCCTACAACAGGACAATGACCCTAAACACACCTCCAAATTGTGCAAGAACTATTTAGAGCAGAAGCAGGCAGCTGGTATTCTATCGGTAATGGAGTGGCCAGCGCAGTCACCAGATCTGAACCCCATTGAGCTGTTGTGGGAGCAGCTTGACCGTATGGTACGCAAGAAGTGCCCATCCAACCAATCCAACTTGTGGGAGCTGCGTCTGGAAGCGTGGGGTGCAATTTCTCCAGATTACCTCAACAAATTAACAGCTAGAATGCCAAAGGTCTGCAATGCTGTAATTGCTGCAAATGGAGGATTCTTTGACGAAAGCAAAGTTTGATGTAAAAAAAATCTTATTTCAAATACAAATCATTATTTCTAACCTTGTCAATGTCTTGACTCTATTTTCTATTCATTTCACAACATATGGTGGTGAATAAGTGTGACTTTTCATGGAAAACACAAAATTGTTTGGGTGATCCCAAACTTTTGAACGGTAGTGTATATATATATATATATATATATATATATATATATATATATATATATATATATATATATATATATATTCCTGCAGATCCACACTTGATCATCTTTTCATATGAAGGAATACAAGTAGGAAACTACAAAAAAAACAGAAAATACAGATGTTCATGAAGACACACACAGACACAACAACAAAAAAGAGTGACAAACTACTCCTTTTTGAAAAGACCTTGCATTGGAAATTTTGCCCTTGCTTTGCTCATTTTAGTTAATGCCATGGCACCAGTGAGTAAAACGCCGCATAATCATTCTTTCATAGTTTTGTTTTCCCTCTTTAAATTCCATTTTCATTTTTTTATGAATATAACCATGTGTATACACTCACTGGCCACTTTATTAGGTACACCTTGCTAGTACCGGGTTGGACCTCCTTTTGCCTTCAGAACTGCCTTAATCCTTCGTGGCATAGATTCAACAAGGTACTGGAAACATTCCTCAGAGAGTTTGGTCCATATTGACATGATAGCATCACGCAGTTGCTGCAGATTTGTCGGCTGCACATCCATGATGCGAATCTCCCGGTCCACCACATCCCAAAGGTGCTCTATTGGATTGAGATCTGGTGACTGTGGAGGCCATTTGAGTACAGTGAACTCATTGTCATGTTCAAGAAACCAGTCTGAGATGATTCGAGCTTTATGACATGGCGCGTTATCCTGCTGGAAGTAGCCATCAGAAGATGGGAACACTGTGGTCATAAAGGGATGGACATGGTCAGCAACAATACTCAGGTAGGCTGTGGCGTTGACACGATGCTCAATTGATACTAAGGGGCCCAAAGTGTGCCAAGAAAATATCCCCCTCACCATTACACCACCACCACCAGCCTGAACCGTTGATACAAGGCAGGATGGATCCATGCTTTCATGTTGTTGACGCCAAATTCTGACCCTACCACCCGAATGTCGCAGCAGAAATCAAGACTCATCAGACCAGGCAACGTTTTTCCAATCTTCTATTGTCCAATTTTGGTGAGCCTGTGCGAATTGTAGCCTCAGTTTCCTGTTCTTAGCTGACAGGAGTGGCACCTGGTGTGGTCTTCTGCTGCTGTAGCCCATCTGCCTCAAGGTTCGACGTGTTGTGCGTTCAGAGATGCTCTTCTGCATACCTCGGTTGTAATGAGTGGTTATTTGAGTTACTGTTGCCTTTCTGTCAGCTCGAACCAGTCTGGCCATTCTCCTCTGACCTCTGGCATCAACAAGGCATTTTCGCCCACAGAACTGCCGCTCACTGGATATTCTCTCTTTTTCGGATCATTCTCTGAAAACCCTAGAGATGGTTGTGCGTGAAAATCCCAGTAGATCAGGAGTTTCTGAAATACTCAGACCAGCCCGTCTGGCACCAACAACCATGCCACGTTCAAAGTCACTTAAATCACCTTTCTTCCCCATTCTGATGCTTGGTTTGAACTGCAGCAGATCGTCTTGACCATGTCTACATGCCTAAATGCATTGAGTTGCTGATTAGAAATTTGCGTTAACGAGCAGTTGGAAAGGTGTGCCTAATAAAGTGGCCGGTGAGTGTACATCTGTGTGTTTGTGTGTGACTTATCCACTAGCAAGTTATGCCATTACAACATGACCTAAATTATACCCCAACAGTGAGGTAGCATATGAGAACCTGGGGGATTTTGCTCATTTAAAACCATAATGACCCCACATGTAGAGGACTGCTAAATAAGTGGAGCCATGAATCACAATCAATGTTGTAAGAAAAGCTCTGCAACGCCATGCGCAGTGAACGTATATTTTACAAAGTGCATTTCTCGAGTGTGAAATTACAATCAAATTGAGTTTGAATTGGAAATTGTTCTGTTTGCTTGGCAGTGATTCCGGTGACTTTTAACATGCCTCACATCTTCCAAAGAAATTCAAGACCAGCTAAAGGGACAATCCATCAAAATATAAACGTTTATATTATGTAAAGGGGAGAGAGGAGAGGTAATGGAAGTGATAAGTATGAGTTTGAAGTTGGACACTAGGCGCATACAAAAATATGCACCACTTTCATTTCATCCAAACTCAAACTACTGTTTCGCTTTGGTCTCAGTGAGATGCTTGTTTTTTCAAGCCATGGGAACGAATACAGAGAAAAGAAAGTTATTAAACACCTGTAAAAGAAAGACTAAAATATTTCCCCATGGACTTAAAGCAGTTTAAAATGATCTCGTTTCTAAATGTGGAGGGGGAGAGCCCCTGTAGAATTTTGGCAAAATAAGACTGGCCACTTTCTTGTTGGACAACAAATACATTGACTCCTTAGTAATAAAATGTGGTGTTCCAGCCAGGCGTGCCTGGCACTTTAGAACACACAGTGTCATCTCAAAGATCATTGGGGATCCAAAGCAGAACCACGGGGGAGTGACCTGGCAGTTCTGTGGCTTGATCTTTCCAATGACTATGGCACAGTACCACACAAGCTGGTAGGGACCACATTCAGATCATACCATATTCCAGGAAAATTGCAGCAGCTCCTCCAGTGCTACTTCAATCCCCAATAGATGTGCTTCACCTGCAGTGGCTTTACCACAGACTGGCAGAGACTGGAGAATGGCATTGTATATCCAATTTTCAGCATTAATTAACCTCCTGGTAAAGTCAGCAGAGAAGCCAAGACAGTGTGTCATGTTTGCACATGGTGTTCAACAGGTCCAATCAGGGCATTATGAACAGCTTAACATTAAAACAAGGTCAGTCCTGAAAGGCAGATGGATCATGGAGAGATCTGGTAGAGCTCATCAAAGCAGCCAAAATGGTGTTCAAACCATCAAAATCCAGAAGCCTAGCCCTTAGTGGGGAGTGTACAGTACCAACTCTGTTTTAATATTGGAGGTACCATTCAAGATACCATTCCCACTGTCAGGGAAAAGCTGGTGATGAACCTGGGAGAACTAGTACAGAGCTGAGTTCAGTGATGGAGTATGAAGAAGAAGCTCAACCAAGCAGAGACCCGAATGAGAACCCTGGACCAGAGGGAACTACCTGACATGTTTAAGGCCTGGGGCTACCTGCATGGGGCACTCCCTAGACTCCTGTTGCCACTACTGGCTTATGAGGTGCCCGTTTCTACAGTAGAGAGGCTGGAAAGGAAAATCAGCAGCCTCCTTAGGAGATGGTCATCAGTCTTCAAAAGCTGCTGTTTATTTGATTTGTACAGTACATGGCACACGCTGCAGCTACCAATAACAACAGTAGTAGAAGAGTACAAGGCAAGAAAAGCATGCCAGGTCATGATGCTATGAGACAGCAAGGATGTCAGTCATCCAGGCAGAGATCAACATCAGAACTAGTCAGTAGCACATATAGTTAACTAGCAAAATGCTCTGTTAAATAAATCATTGAATAAAACTTTTTATGTTAAATTAAATTAAATATTATACTTGTGAATTTCTAGAATATATAAGTTAATTAACAGGAGGTAATAGGTAACAAGAATTACTATATATATATAACCCCCCCCCCCCATTTCATGGAACTTCTAAAGGTTAAATGCTCCAAAAGCCTGAATTGATTTCCAGACATGAACAGGTAGTGGTGTGTCCATAGGGACAGTGTTCAGTAAGATAGATAGATAGATACGGTCTATCAATCGATCGATCAATAGATAGATAGATAGACAGATAGATAGAGTTTATTTGTCCTGAAGGATGAAATTATTTTCCACAGTAGTTGCATACATAGCACAAACAAGTAAGAAATACAGAATTATACAAAATACAGGATTTACAGGGACACTTACTTACTGGGGTCACATACAGAGACATAGATTTGACACTCTACACACCATAGAATGGATTTCATGTGACTTAAGAGGTTACTTAATTAAAGCTTGTTTTGCTGTAGGAACAAAGATCTTGTTAAAACGGGCCTTTCTGTGCATGGGTAGTCTACACATTTGACCAGAAGGAAGGGGGGTAAAGTGCTGATAGAGTGGATGGCCTGGGTCATGTGTGACTGTGAGTGCTTTGCGGATCAGGGTTGAGGTAACACAATCAGATAAATTAGGGTTGGGAATACCAATGAGTTTGCTGGCTAAATGAGTTATCTGTAAGAGTTCATTCTTATTGGTGACTCTAAGTATATAGGAAAACAGATGGTACCATACAGAAGAACTGGCTCAATAATGCTACGGTACAGGGGAAGAAGATGGAGTTGGACAGACAGGTATTTGATTTAATTTATGGATGGCTGTAAGACTCCATTGAGAACGCTTGTAAATATCCATGGAATGCTGATTGAAGCTGAATTTATTGTCCAGTGTAGGAGGTCTGTGGTGGTGTAGCGGTCTAAGCATCAGCTTTGTGTTGATGCAGTTGCCCACTGAGGTCCGGGGTTCACGTCCCGGTCTCGTCAGATCCGACTACGGCCGGACTCAATGAAGCAGCAATAATTGGCAACGCTGTCTTCAGGAGGAGGGCGAAGTCAGCTTGTGTTCGTCACATGAATGCGTCTCTGTGTGTGTTGAAAAAAGCAGTGGTTCAGCCTGGATTCATCTTGTCACGAACGTGGCGAGGTGTCTCCTTCGAGACTGATGGCCGGAGAGATGCAGTTGGCGAACGCATGCAGTACGAGGGTGGGTGTTTGAACTAAAATAGTGATTGATTGGCCACAAAATTTGGGGAAAGAGGGAAAAATCAGAAATAAATTTAGAAGAAATATGCTTTTTAGCCAAAACAACCTCACTCCTTTCTTCAAAACTTGCTGCTCCAACATGGGGATGGCCAGTTCAAATCCCCGTGTTGCCTCCGGGGTGGGTTTTTGAACTAAAATATGGATCGATTGGCCACTAAATTGGGAGAAAAAAGGGAAAAATCGGAAATAAATTAAGGAAAAAAAAAGTATTGTCCAGTATAATGCCAAGGTATCTGAAAGACTATACCTTCTCTCCTTTGATGGTGAGACTAGGGGGATGGACCAGTGTTTTCAGGTGCTAAAGAGCAGTTCTTTAGTTTTTGATATGTTAAGGTAGGGAAAGCTGTCATCACACCATGTGCTTAAACGGGATATGTAATGTTGATAGGCAGTACGTTTTTATGTAAGCCCAAACTTGACATTATTAAAGTCATCAACGCACCTTTTATTCTTGTGTCTTTCTTTGTTCAAATGCACTATATAACTATTTGAAATAGCTGTGTACAGAAAATGAGTCTACTACTACTTTCGGTTGCTCCCGTTAGGGGTCACCACAGCGGATCATCTGTTTCCATTTCTTCCTGTCTTCTGCATCTTCCACTGTTACACCAGCCACCTGCATGTCCTCCCTCACTACAGTCATACACCTCCTCTTTGGCCTTCCTCTTTTCGTCTCCTCTGGCAGCTCCATATTCAGCATCTTTCTCCCAATATACTCAGCATCTCTCCTCCACACATGTCCAAGCAATCTCAATCTTGCCTCTCTTGCTTTGTCTCCAAACAGTCCAACCTGAGCGGTCCCTCTAATATAATCATTCCTAATCCTGTCCTCCTTCACCACTCCCAATGAAAATGAGTACAGAAATATTAGTGATACAGTATAATTACCTAATCTAACAGTGAAGGGAAAATGGGTGATATATTTATTTGATACATCTAATTTGCCCGTAAAAGGAAATTGTGAAAAAGCGTATATTGAATTTACCCATGGAGATAAAATGAGCAATGCACCCATCTGATTTGCCTGATGAAAGAAAACAAATGACACACTTACCTGATTTACCTAAGAGATCAAAAAGAGAAAATGAGAGCGAGAGAAAAATGAAAATTATAATTGCTTAGAAAACAAGTGTGGAAAGTTTTGGGCGGCTCAAACTTGGAGTTGCAGTTAAAAACAAAACTGTATTGAGTTTAATGTATTTATAGTGTAATAATTATTGAAGACTAAAGAACTGAAACAATTTTATTCATTGTGACAAGGCAGATATTTTTTTTGTAGCTTTTCAAGACAACAATCCCTTTAAAGAGCCAGCCAGTACACTACAAGAGAAGAAGAGGCTGCAGTATCGGAGGAGACCAGCTCTTCCTTAATCTCCAGCGAAGTGAGTTTGAGATGACTGAGAGGGAAATTACTTCCTTGAGAAGGAAAGTCAATATCCGCCTCGCTGGGATAGGGAGTGATCCACACAGGGCTGGTCATGATAAGTGAAAATGTGAGATGGTTGTTAGAAGTTGCAGAGTGACCAACCGATAGTGTCGCTGTGCCACCTAACCTGCATATCCCCTGACCAGCAACTTGTCTGCACCACCAGCATAGACATCTCATAGCTGCCCCCAGAAGGTTAAGGACAGGGGCTGAAGAGGGCTGAAAATGTTTTCTGCATTTTGACATGGTTACGTTTTACATTAAAATTGGAGGCTATTCAATCTACGACTTTACAGACCTTGTCAGAACTTGATGGGAAAGGTGAAGCTTTTGTCTGCATTCCTCTTGTTATTTCAGTGAAGGCACTTCAGATTTTAAACACTCTCCTTCTACCTGCATTTTGTAAATGTATTCCATTTCTCACAAAACTATTTCAATACATTATCAGTCACAAACAACAGGGTACAATCAGTCACTATGAGTTTTCAAGGCAGAACTGTCTTTACTTACTTACCTTACCTTACCTTACTTACGTGTGGGAAGATGGCGGTGCGACTCACGTTTGCAGCAGCCTCACCCAGTACCGGTGTGGGAAAATGGCAGCGCAAAGTTACGTTTGCGGCAGCCTCACCCAGTACCGTCCATGCAGTGTATTTGTCTACGTCTAAGTTTGTGTCTTTGTTTGATGGCTGGGAGAGCTGGCGCTGGATCGGCTGGGAGAGCTTGGTCTGCTGCGCCCTGTGGGCCCAGGGACCACGGCCTCTGCCCGGAGCTGCACCCAAAGAGGAGACACCGAGGGCGGTCTGACAGGACGCAGAAGCAGGGCAGGCTAAGCTAACTGTTAGTCCATGCAGACCGGCAGCTCTGATAACACTGAAGGCAGTCTGGCGGTGGCCTCACCTAGCATTGACTGTGTTTTTGGTGTCGTCATGTGGAGTGCGGGGAGGTGTGTTCAGGGTGTCTGGCTGGGAACACTGGCATTGGATCAGCTTGGGGAAATTGGTCTGCTGCCTCCAGTGGGCCCAGGCACCACGGCCCTGCCCGGAGCTGTGCCGGAGGAGGAAACGCTGAGGGCAGTCAGACAGGACATGGAAGTGGAGCAGGCTAAGCTAACTGCTTGCCCGTGCAGACTGGCAGTTCCAACACTCATCCTGGCTGGCTTTCGTTTTCTTTGACAGTGACGTTTTTTTTTTAGTTTGGGTATATGTGTTTAGTTTGGATATATATGTTCTTAGTTTGGATATATGTGTTCTTAGTTTGGATATATGTGTTCTTAGTTTGAATATGTGTTTTTAGTTTGGATATATGTGCTCTAGTTTGGATATGTATGTTCTTGTAGTGTTTTTCTCTTTGTGTTGCACTGCTGTGGGCTGGGGGGAAACAATATTTTGTTTAATTTAATGTACGTAAGTAGACATGAATTGAAATGACAAGTGTTCCTGATTCCTTTAGATGAACATTGTCCTGCAGAGTATTGAGCACGCAAAAGTGAATAGGCCATTCTCTGCCTTCTGTTATTTAACACAAGTGGGCATAGGTGTAACCTAATAGTTAACCATTCATGAAGCTTTGTAAAAAGAAACATATGCTTTTGTGTGCCGTGTACTGTTGACTTGATCCGAGCAGGCAGGCAACAGATGCTGCGATCCACGCTTATTCTTGACACCAAAATTGCAGTGTGCCACTGGATTGACAAATACACACCTCATACGGCGCCTCTCCTCCCACTTTAGCCATACCACAAATGTTGGTATGGCTGCCATTATACATACGTATACTTAGCACAAAAGTAAGGAAATTTGTGTTTGGTAGATTATTTCTTTGTTGTAACAATGCTTCTTGGCAATAAATCTTATACTGTTGGAAAGCCTGTTTATTTCCATTTTAAATGGGGCCTCATTTGTAAGGAACATGCATTTGTGGGATGAGCAGCAGAGCTGAGTATGTGGGTTGCACCCATGAAAACTTTGCCAAATCTTCTCTGCCAATGCCAAATAGCTTATTTTGCTGTTGCTATTGACTCTTGTTTTGAGCTTCTGGTACCCCAGGTGCTGACAATCAGGTCCCTGATATAAGATTTATTGCCAAGAAGCATTGTTACAACAAATAAATAATCTACCAAACACACATTTCCTTACTTTTTGTGCTAAGTTTAGTTTAACAAATTTAAATAGGGGACCTTATATACGAAAGATACATTTTGTTTTCCTTCGAGTTGAAGTTGACCTCAAGTCTTCCTCCCTATGAGTTGGTGTCTGGAACCAGACCTGGTGTAACTTAAACTTTTAAAGATAATGTTGACTCATCAATTTCCTTCAGTTGGCCTTTTCCTGATCTTTTGCCTGTTCTCTACTACCCACTGGGTGAAGACATGCTGCTTTCACAAGAGCTGGTTAAAGGATAACAATCAAGCCTGTAATTCTGGGCGCTACCCGTAAATGCAGTCTTCAGTTTGGGGGAGCACAGCAGATACTTTCTGCCATGCTGTTGAGGGTTCTCTGATGAGGAGCCTCAACAGCTGTAGTTTCTCTACCTGGATGCCAGTGTTTTCTTGGCAAGCTCACAAAATGTGGGGGGAAATCTGTAATAAAGAGAACTTAATTTTTAATCCTGGTTTGTCCATCCTTTGTAACAGTTGGTACTGAGGAATTTTAGGAACCGTGACAGGAGGCACTTAGGGGTCCACTAAACTGTGACATTAACAGTGGGAATAAAAGCTAAATATATTCCTTTGTTCTCTCTGCTTTTCCCACTTACATTCAATGTGATGTCGGCTGCTTTCCATCACAGACTGTGAGCAGCTGCCTTGACAAAATATACTGGTTACTCGCACCTTAACAAAAGTAATACCCACAATCATATTTTAATTATTATACTGTTGTAACTTGGATCAAAGTCTCCAGATAGATTTTTACCCATTATGAGCTCGTTGCTCAAATTCAGTGACTTGTTCATTATTCAAGCATTGCCATTCTTTTTCCATTCATTCATCCAGTTCCTTTGTTTCTCATGCATTGTTTTAATGATACTTGATGAAGCAAATTAACAATGAATAGATCACAATAAAAAGGTCAGAGTTGATAAGCTCAGGCAGATGTGATATTTACAGCACTTATGCTGAAACAGTTTCCTCCCATTTTGTTTTTGTTTTTTTAAGAGTTTTCTATGGTTTTTTAAAAAAAAAAAACATGTCTGGATGTAGTGTATGCTAAATGATGTCATTGTAACCTCTTTATTCTTTTCGCAACTCCAACGCAGAAACCACATCCACGCAGATACGTCGGGTTCAGGCGACAAACGTCCCGTTTATTAATGTCTGGCAATGAATCAAAACAGTTGATCAAGTTCGTTACCAGCTCCGTCTTCGCAACAATCATCACAGAAAGGGGGCTACTCTACTTAACCAATGCGATCATCTAGTTTGAATGATACACACATACTAGCTCAGTGGTTCTCAACCTTTTTGGGGTCCTGGACCCCCTGCGTATTTTTGATCTACCCTGAGGACCCCTCCACCTGATCTTGGGGGAGGGGGGTTGCAATTTGATAGAAACAGTAGAAACTGCATTTTAAATTGCATTATAGCATTTATTCACTCTTTGGGGCAAAAATAAGAGCTTTCAGTTGTAACTTAGATATAGTTAACAAAACAGAATTCTTATGCAATAACTTTCAGATATATGTAACAAAACAGAATATGTATTCAGTAACTTTCAGATATATGTAACAACATCATTTTTATGCAGTAACTTTTAACAATGCAAACGGGAGCGAGATCTCTTATTAAAATACAATAAATTACACTTGTGAAACAGATGTAATTAGAGAAAAAAGTCCTGTTACCCTTTATAGTTTAGGTAGATAAAGGTCTCAGTCACATTTGAGTAAAATAATCCTATTTCTATAAATGTCATAGGATCTTTTTTTAAATATATTTTATTTTCACGGACCCCTTGCAATTACACCACGGACCACTAGGGGTCCGCGGATCCCCGGTTGAGAAACACTGTACCAGCTAACGAACCCACATCACATGAACCCGTTTTCTCGTTCTTAAGTACGACAGTCTGCTAGCTATCATGCTAGCATGCAAAGAACAAAATAAAAAATATTACTCAGCAGAAAATACACAATAAACATGCCTGGCAATGAATCAAGATAACAGTTGCTCAAGTTCGTTATAGTATGACTAGTACTCCAGCTTCTGTACGTGAAAATAAAATACAGTCAGAAGTTTGTTTAGAATCGTCGCGACAGCCATTCGCACCTCATTAGCTAGCATTAGCATTAGCTAGCATTTCAGAACGTGTTCAACGAGCACTATAAAACATATAAGCAAAATAAACATTCACAACTGTCTGATCTCCATGCAATGTGATCTACGTTATTCATAAACCACTTTACGGTTAGATAAAACTTGTAAGCAGATTATGACATATAACAAAACAGAGGCGGAGCTCATATTCTAAGTACCGTCTTCGCCACAATCATCACGGAAAGGGAATGACTGTAACAAAGACAGATTGGCTGTTTATACCTGAAGGGGGAATCATTGTAACGTAACAAAAAGAAATAAGAACTAGGTCATTAAGCGTTGTTCTCTTGGGAATATAAATTGAATATTTTGACGAACTTCGTACAAATGAATGCAGGTTGTTGAGATATGACACCAGTGTATTTGTATGACTCTGTGTTACTGTGTACTATTATTTTGTTTACAGTCAGTGATGACTTTGTTTGTCCACAAGTGGGCGGTGTTGCGCTTGCATGCGCGGATTGATTACGTCACTGAGACGCTGTTCATTTTCTTCTTCCCAAAACGACCGATTAAACGGAGGCTGCATTTTTTCCTCCAGCAGAAGTTCGGTAGTCAGTACGATTCTTTATAATGGTTTAATAATCCACTTCATCTGCGCAGAGATAGACATAAAGTATTAGTCTAGTCTTCTAACAGGTTATGGGCCCAGATAACGTTGGATTATTTAGCAGTTTGATAAAAGAAGTACACGAACTGTGATAACCTCAGATGGCGGGATGCGCGCAGGTTAGCACGGAGTAGCAAGTTAGCAAGTGTGAAGCTAGTTAGCATCGAGAGAAGCTATCGGGACGCTAACGGAACGCTAAGCTAACGCTACCTAGGGAGATGGAGCGAAAGAAGAGCAGGTGGCCCACATTCAACGGACAGGCCGATGAGTATGAACTGTGGGAAGAGCGAATGCTCTGTTGCATGCATGGTGTGGGGCTGAAAACCACCATTCTTACCGAGCCCGTGAGACCTTTGACAGCGGAAGAGCAGGCCCTAGACGAGGAGCGGAACGCGGACGTCTACTGCGCATTGGCGCCTTTATTGGACAACACAAGCTTGGGACTGATCTTCAGAGAAACGAAGTACAAAGGTAGAGAGAGTCTACGAGTGTTGCGGGAACATTACATTGGTAAGGGCAGACCCCGGATTGTCGCTCTGTATGTAACATTGACTGGGCTAAAGAAAGCTGATAATGAGACGATAACCGAATACATTATCCGAGCTGAACAAATCATTACGGCTCTCAAAGGGGCGGGAGAAGCACCGAGTGAGGGACTAATGATGGCCATGGTGATGAGGGGGTTACCCGAGAGATATAAGCCATTCACTCTAATGGTGACACATGGCGACAGTGAGTTGACATTGGGACAATTTAAGGCCAAATTGAGAAACTTTGAGGCGGCTGAAGATGTAGCTAATGCTACAGCATCGGACGAGACGTCCGAGAGGGTGATGAAGGCCCACGCAGCGCCTAAGAAAAAGCCAGTGAAACGCTGTGAGGGAGATGCGGTGACAAAGGCCATCGGAAAACGGACTGTTAACGCAGCGTGTGGTGCAGCTTCTGCCGGGTCAAGGGTCACACGGACAAAGTGTGCAAGAAGAAGGACCGCGCTGATGGAGCCAGGTGTGCGCGCAAGCAAGGTGGCGGCGGGGGTGGTGGTCACGGAGCAGGTCGAGGTCAGGGACCGGGGAATGCTGCGGAAGAAGAGGACTACATCTTCAGAGTGCAGGCTGGAGAGACCAGCTCAGCAGGACCAGGACGACGGCAACAGTTCAAACCAGGATTGATTGTGGACTGTGGGGCTTCTTCCCACATAGTCAATGATAAGAAGAAGTGCAAGAGCTTTGACAGCTCGTTCGAGCCAGAGAAACACTGCATGGAGCTGGCGGACGGTAAGCGCACCTTTGGTGTGGTGCAGGGCAGGGGAGATGCTACGGTATGTCTGCTCAACAGTGAGGGGCGACGGTGTAGAGTGACACTGCAGAACGCACTATATATTCCATCGTACCCCCAAGAGCTCTTCTCTGTGAAGTCTGCGACAGCACACGAAGCCAGTGTGTTCTTCGAAGAGGGCAGGAATGCCCTGATGTCACCGGATGGTACCAGGTTTGACATTTTTGTACAGGGGAAAATGTACTATTTGCAAACTGAATGTGTTGTTGAAAAGTGCCATGTGAGCCATGATATAGAAACTTGGCATGAGATAATGGGCCACTGCAACTATGACGATATCATAAAGCTACAGGATATCACTGATGGTATGTACTATATAAAGTGTAAAGTGTGTAAACCTGACAAAGAGTGTGCCGTATGCATAGAAGGGAAGTTTACCCAAAACAGGAACAGGAAACCTACAGACAAAGCCAAGACACCACTGGAGTTGGTAAACACTGATTTAGCCGGTCCTGTGGCAAACGAGTCCATTAATGGTTTCAGGTACATGCAATCATTTACAGATGTGTGCACAGGGGCAGTGTGTGTTTATTTCTTAAAAACAAAGAGTGACACAGTGCAAGTGACCGATACATTTCTGGCAGATGTAGCTCCCTATGGGACAGTGAAATGCATAAGGTCGGATAATGGAACTGAGTTTACAGGCAAGGAGTTTCAAACCCTGTTGAGACGGAACAAAATAAGACATGAGACGTCCTGCCCATACTCTCCCCATCATCCAATAAACTATTGAAGTATGCTAACTTCGCTTCTTATGTTTTTAAAGTATGTTCTAAAGGCTCTAAATGTCTTACAGTGTCATCTGGTAACTCCAACTAAAAAGGTTGACTACCCCTTTAAGGCGCTTAAATATGGCATATGACCCCTTTAAGGCGATCTAACATGGTCTAGACACCTCAATGTGTCACCGAGTAACTTATATTAAAAAGGTGGACTAGCCCTTTAATGTTCTAAAATATGGTGTATTAGCCCTTTAAGGTTATATACTATGGTCTACACATCTCTGGGTGTCACTAGGTTACTTCCAGTAAAAAGGTGGACTAGCCCTTTAAGGTTGTAAAAATATGGTGGACGGCCCGTTTAAGGCTAACTCAACATGTCACTTACCATAGCCTAGACACCACAGGAATAAACACACATGAATAATCCACACTCACACAGGTACATAGAATTATATATACAAATGTATTATGAGTAATAATTATTAGAATGAATGAAAGTAATAAGCCTCAATGGCTAACAAGCATCAGCATTCATATACACACAAATGAATCAGACCAACACATTAGCATACAGCTCAACAACCCTATAACTAAGTCGGCAATAAAAATAAAAGAAAGTCAACCCCCAGTTGTGCAGGCCTGTTTCTTTAACGGGTACGTTGGGGCCCTTAACAGCCCTCTTCACTCCCCTTGGGAGCCCGCACATCCCTGCTTGTACTCACAAAGAATGAATGCTCCTCTTCGTCTCGCGCTTCCCGCCGCAGCGCAGCAGCGAATATCAGGCAGGCCGCCCTCCTAGCTAACTGGCTAGTTAGCCGTTAGCACCATCTCACGGTCTAACCGTGTGCTCGCCTCGGCAGCACAACACGGCAACAGACGACTCCTTCTGCATTCCTCGATGGTCGCATGAACCCACCACTACACTGTAACTGATAACGTTACTTCGCTAAACTAGAAGACGGCCTGACTCACTGTGGGGAGAGCCCCTCACCGCATCCAGTCCATTCGCGCGTCTTGCTGTGCTAGCAACAAACACCGACTGGCTAGCTCGCGCCGTAATGTCGCTGGGTCCACATATGGGACTGACGAGTAGTCAGTTTGTATCCCCAGTCCACACAAACAGTTCCCGGGATGGGTCTCGGTCAGACACCCGCACACATCACTGTTCACTAAACGTCAATTAAATTTCTCTCACCACAAAATAGCACATAACAACTCGACATCAAACTGCTCCGTTTTGCTCACACAAGGGACGAGTGACCTCCTTTCTCTCCCAGTTCAGTCTGCTCGCCCTGACGTTCCCCGCTGCCCTCTCAACCAATCACATTCAAGGTAAGTTATTCTCTCCACAGCCAACCAATCACAACAATGGTAAGTTTTCAACAATAAAAGTAAATGCATTTCACCTTGGTAAACAACTGTTTTGCAGAACAATATCAACAATATAATATATCTAAGGCCTATAATTTAACCACAGGGTTAAACTAATCAGTCAAAGCAAAAATACATTGAAGTATTAAAGATCAGACTAATTTCTTCAGTGGAGTGCCCAGTGAAACTCAGAGCTGGTGTGATTGCTATGCAGAAGAAATTTAAAGCCAGCCCACATTTAATTTTTTGGCTGTGGTGTGATTGTTTCCTCAGTCCAATGAGGAATACTCACTACAAGTTGAATAAAATCTATTGGGTTTTAGTCCTCTCCACATGCTATGACTGCTGTCACAGCACAAAAACTCAGATTTCCCTCTTTGTGACTGGTTGCTCATAAAAAAGTGGTTAACACGATGAGCCCTCCCCTGAAATTTTTAACATTTGTCAACTTCAGAAAGCCCTCCTCCCTGTCATGAAAAGAGGGCAGATGCAGCATTTTTCCAAAGGGGACCTTTCCTTGTGATAAATCCACAAGATCTTTCATATAAACAAGTCACTGTCAGTTTCAATAAGAAGAACATGCTTAAAATAGTGCAGAATGCTTTTTGATGCTGTTCATTACAGAAACTAGCATGTGGTATTTTCTTTATCATTGAAACACTTCTGTTACCTCTTTAAGTGCCGAATAACCAAGTGAGATGCAATCAGTGGGTGGTAATATTATTAAATGTGAATAACGCAAATAACTTTTCGATACATGACACTATATATGTTTATCCAAGAGAGCTTAGGATATAATGAAGGCCCTTTTGTTTGAGCTCATATAGACTGAAGTACTTGACAGACCTAGTAGCTGTTTTTTTTTTTCAACAGACCATCCCTTAAAGAATGACCAAGCCGGTTATTATGACCATTTTCAATTTTCAAAGTTTAATAACTTTGTGAAAAAAAAGCTGATAGCTACAGACCTGCCTTTCCCTGAATGCTCCTAAAATTGCATACATTTGCATTAAAATTAGTTTGAGATATATTGCACAAAAAAGTTATGACAAGATCTACCTAAAATGACCATGACCAGTCAAAATGACCGCACATCATTTGCACGTGATCGTACACGTCACGTCACTATTCATGACGTGTGTTGGTTATGTAATTTCCTTCGCAAAGTTCATTGCTCCGTCCTAGAAACACACTAGCATTCTCCAGTGATGAATAAAAGTCTAAACTTGATTTTTGAATATTGCCAACATGTCAGGTTACAGACGCACCATGACTACCATTAGCAGTCCATGAGTACCACAGGCACTGCAGTATTTACAGGTGTTGGACAGCGGCCATTTTAAATTGTTTGAAAAATAGTATTAAAGTTGTTAAAATGTTAATTTTGGTGTCAGTCCTTTGTTAACAGACATACTAACATATGCAATGCATTAATATATCAACTAAGTATTTGTCTTGACAGAAAAGAGTTTAAAAACCGTGGGTGGTCATTTTGACGGCCCACGGTCGTTCTCGTAGTTTTTAAGTTCCGGTCGTTGTTTGGGACTATTTCAATATTTATTTTCAGTTTTTTTTTTTTTTTTTTTTTTTTTTTACATTTCACGTTTTATAGGCCTTGCTACGTTTGTTAGACTAGCAATATGTGTTTTCCGTTTTTTTTTTTCAGGTAATATTTTCCCTTTTTCAATTTTGCTATTCAAGTTTGACCATGTCTCTGAAGTTTAAATTGTTTTAAAATAGTATTATAGTTGGTAAAATGTTAATTTTGGTGTCAGTCGTTTCCTAACAGACATACTAACATATGCAATGCATTAATATCTCAATTTGGGTATTTATATTGACAGAATATAGAGTTTAAAAACCACCGGTCATTATTACCGGCCATGGTCGTTTTAGGTAGGAGTGGTCGTTGCAGTGTTAAAAAACTGTGAGAGAGCTGGCAGTGGTTGTGCAGGAGATATTGAACAATTTAATGTGTGTACCAGGGCATGTGGTCTATTTGCATTCTGTGGTTTCATAGCACCATTGATTGCCCATAATGTGACTGTAATCCATGTGATCTAATGTGATTGCATGTCATGCTGTGAAGATTCATAAAATTTCAAGCCCCCTTGCTTTCTCTCCTTCAGGAAGATCCTGTGTGTCACAGCGGGCAAGAATGGAGGACCTAAAGGCACGACTCAGACACGGACTGGGCTAGAACAGCGCTTTAATTATACAAAGAACTTACAGGCAGCAGGGAAGGCTTGCAACAGGACGTGGCACATTCAGCGACCAAGGGTCAATACGTGTCTGTGTCTGTGTCTGTGTCTGTGGGGGTGTCTCTGTGAGACGATTCGACAAGGAGCCAGGGCAACCAGGGGGAATATATACATAGGGGAGCCAATCAGGGAGACTGGGCACAGGACAGGGCAGGAACAGAACAGCCAATCATAGAAAGGGGAACAGGTGAGTGAAGCAAGTGCAATCAGGAGCAATCAGGGTCCCTCAGGCAAATGGGGCGCAGGCGAACCGAAACACAACTCAGGGGATGGGGAACAGGCGAGCCCTGATGACCCAGATCACACACCCATGACACTGTGATGAAGCATATTTTCTCTTTTCATATGCTTTCCCAGATATAACATCAACACTCCATAGATGATAAAGTTACCTGCATGTAGTAGTAGTAAGTAAATAAAAACAAACATGCACACACACACACACACACACACACACACACACACACGCACACACCATCATCATCATCGGCGGTCACTCGGGGTCGATTATGACTTTCCTCCTTCTGGGTCCCTCCTTGTGTAGGTGTTGAGGTCGATCCCCGAGCCACATAATGGGAGGATGCCTGCACTTGACAGCTTTTTACATGGAGAGGCTGATGTACCTGCAGCCACCACATGGTCCTTGGCAGGGGGTGGCCAGAGTCCACTGGCATGGGAGAACCAAGATGATTGGGGGCCACCCTCTGTTGCAGCCTTCATCCACCTTCGCTGCTGTTGTGACCTGGAGACATCTTCCACCAGTATTTACCTCATAATTATCCTGCTGCAGAGGATTTTTGAGGAGGCTCACCACTCTGGTTGCTGTTGAACTGCCGAGAGCTGACACCACATAATAGTATTTTGTGGCATCCGCTGTAATGTCCCACAACGCGAACTGCGCTTCTGACTGGGCGAACCAAGCCGAGGCCAATGACTCCCAGAACTCAAGCAGCTTGAGAGAAACTGCAGTAGTCATCATGTTCAAGAAGAGTTGTCTCTGGAAACGTCCAGCAGAAAAAACGTCGGGGTCACCACTGTAGAAATTGCAAGAAAGAAGAGACATACAATTTCTATCATTGACTACATGAATGCGTGTGTCATTTATTTTTCGCGCACACCCTCTGAGCCAACATGGCACTGCGTTACCATGGTGACACCCTGAGCTCTTAGACTGAGCAAGTCAACTTAATAGAAACACAGGCTATGGTGAATTATGTCCATAAGTCCATTAAGTGTACACTACAATGTCCTAATAAGGGAATCCAGATCCAACCCTGTTTCAGTCCAATGTCCAAATGTGTAGGGGTATATGATAATTGTGTTTAAATATGTTCAAAAGTGATATTGACTGTTTTCACTTTTGAGGACTGTTCACTTATGTTTTTCTGGAATGACTGAGGTGATTTTGATCAATTTTGAAGCTCATCTCATCTCATCTTCAGCCACTTTTCCAGGGTCGGGTCGTGGTGGCAGCAAGCTAAGTGGGGCACTCCAGACGTCCCTCTCCCCAGCAATGCCCTCCAGCTCCTCCTGAGGGTTCCCAAGGCGTTCCCAGGCCAGACTGGACATGTAATCCCTCCAGTGAGTTCTGGGTCTACCACGGGGGTCTCCTCCCAGTTGGCCACGCCCGGTAAACCTCCAAAGGAAGGCACCCAGGGGGCATCCTAATCAGATGCCCGAACCATCTCAACTGGCTCCTTTTGATGCGAAGGAGCAGTGGCTCTCCTCCAAGCTCCCTCCGGATGTCCGATTTTGAAGCTGCATTAAAAAAAAAAATGCTCGTAATTGTGGCAGCATGTGCATTACTCAACTTGTGGTCTTTCTCATACCATGGTTGTAGGCAAAATAGTCCTTATAAACTCATTAACATTTCAAAATACATAAAAACTATATATGTTGAATAATGTAATTTCTGTTTACAATATTTTAAAAGCGGAACGATTGGCAAACAGGATTGGAAAAAAAACCCTATTCATTTTGCCATAGCTGAAATACATGGGAGTGGCGCAGTTGTTAGTGTGGTCGCCTCACAGCAAGACGGTCCTGGGTTCGAGCCCTGGGGTAGTCCAAACTTGGGGGTCGTCCTGGGTCATCCTGTATGTGGAGTTTGCATGTTCTCCCTGTGTCTGTGTGGGTTTCCTCCGGGTGCTCTGGTTTCCTCCCACAGTCCAAAGACATGTAGGTCAGGTGAATCAGCCGTACTAAATTGTCCCTAGGTATGAATATGTTTGTGTGTGTCAGCTCTGTGATGGCCTGGCGGCCTTTCCAGGGTGTCTCCCCACATGCTGCCCAATGACTGCTGGGATAGGCTCCAGCATCCCGTGACCCTGAGAGCAGGATAAGCGGTTTGGATAATGGATGGATGGATGGATGAAATACATGGAAGTGAACATAGTCTGAGAGCCCTGAAATTATGCCAACACTTCAGAGGCCTATTACATCTAAGTGCACACACACACACACACACACACACACACACACACACACACATACACACACACACACAGAAACATCTGCACATTTCCTCTCGCAAGGCTCCCACGTAGTTGCATACAGACTCTAAACCATACGCAGGCGTTCATGACAAAAACAATTACACACATCTAACTCCATTAGTAGAGCCACTGGCATTTCTCTCAGTTTAAGGGGATAAGTAGGAGAAAAAAGGGTTTTGTTAAAAGTATCAAAATAATATTACCATGCATTTGTTAATATGCAGAGCAGAGCAGAATTTGCTGATGTATCATTTGTTTTCCTAAGCATGTATTTACATACAGCCTTGAGGGAAGCAAGAATGTGAACCGAAACATGAGGGATTAGGCACTGCAATAAACGAGTTGGTGATTATTAACATAGATTCACCCGATCACACGTTGGTAGAGATGTGCATATACACATACTAAGATGCACATAAACATTATTAGTTGAAGTCATGAGTAGACTGCCTGGGAGATTCGTTCATAGAGGTGTGTAATACTTGAAATGCTCTAATTTACCCGATTTTCTGATAACTTTCATGGTTATTCAATGAACAAAGAAAAATTTGGTGAATCTATTTTTCCTGACTCAATAACATTTATATAGTGTTGTCTTGTTATTGATATGCGAACTCACTGACATATTTGAATCGCATAGGAATATAATTTAAAATCCATGTAACCAATTTATCTAAAAATTTATTATTTTTTATAGTTTTTAACAAAAAATATTAGACATATACTCAACTGGGTAAGTCCCAACACATTTTTAGATTTACCATTAGCACCTTTTGTCACTATATCTGTTTTCAGGTGAACTGGCCTTTCCTGCCAAATGGCCATATTTCCTTCCAAATGTTGAGTATATTGTAAAGTGGCTATTAGCGAGTTTAGTTGGAAACACTTTTTTATAATATTTGGTCAGGGCAAATTCTTTCTACATCCCAACAGCTATCAAAAAAGGAGATGCACTGAAAAAAAATAAATGGGCTCTGTAGTCATCCTAGGCCCTGTAAATGGAAACTAAACATTTCTCTGTTCCTGATCCTGATAAGCCAATCAGGAGACTTCTTTGCAAGCTGGCGTCTCCCTTGGTCTCTACGTGCTATCAATCAGTTTATATGTGTTCAGGACACTCTTGGGCAAAAGTGAGGGAGTGGATCATTTTGCAGGATATTTTCAAAATATAGCTAACTACTATCAACGTCCATCCAGGATCACTTAGCCCCGCTCTAACTAAACTCTTGCCAATATAAAAAAAAATAAAAAATAAAAAATGTGTGTGTTTCTTAACTGGTTTGAAGTAATAAAATAATCTCTGTGTCAGGGCATCACAACAATATGTCACCAAACCATCAAACAAATTAGAAACCCTAAGATCATATTCATAATATATAAATATAATATTGTAAGGCCACAGGCATCAGGGCACGGAAACTCTTCACAATGCACAGAGGGTTTCACCCGAAGTCCAGCAGCCTGAGACTTTACGATAAGCGAAAAGATGGGGGCTGAGGGTTAGTGAGTGTCGAGGCCACTATCTAGGATGAAACGAGGAACATCCATCAGTACATCAGGTAGAGGGCCCCCCAGGATGAACTGCTGAGTGAGTACCTCAGGCAGCAGAAGACAGAGTGCAGAAGAAGAAGAAGAGGAGGTACCATAGAAGATCAAGTTCCTCCATGGGATGGATCAAATCCTACCAGTGGCTAGAAAAGGCTGGACTGAAGGACAGCACAGAGGCGCTGATCATAGCAGCACAAGAACAAGCACTCAGCACCAGATCGATTGAGGCAGGGGTCTACCACATCAGACAAGACCCAAGATGCAGGTTCTACAAAGATGTCCCTGAGACAGTCCAGCACTTAGTAGCAGGGTGTAACATGCTAGCTGGGAAAACATACACTGAAAGGCATAACCAAGTGGGTGGGATGGTGTACAGGAATATCTGTAGTGAATACAGACTGGAAGTCCCCAAGTCCAAATAGGAGACACCGTCAAAGGTGGCTGAGAATGGCAGAGCTAAGATCCTGTGGGACTTCAAGTTCCAGACTAACAAGCAGGTGCTGGCTAACCAACCAGAAATTGTGGTGGTCAACAAGGAACAGAAGACAGCAGGAGAGATTGATGTAGAAATCCTGAGTGATGGCAACATCAGGAAGAAAGAGCATGATAAGCTAGATAAAGACCATGGGCTGAGGTAAGAACTAGATTGGATGGGTAAGGTGTAATCACAGTAGCCCCAGTGGTATTGGGAGCACTAGGGGCTGTGACCCCCAAACTGGGAGAGTGTCCCCAGCAGATTCCAGGGACAACATCTGAGGTCTCTGTCCAGAAGAGTGTGATCCTAGGGACAGTTAAGCTGCTTGGCAGAACTCTAAAACTCCCAGGCCTCTGGTAGAGGACCCAAGCTCGAGGAAGACACACACCACCCGAAAAATGGTGAGAGGGAGATAGGTTTTAATATTACAAGTATTAATAATAAGATGATATATCTCACTCCATTCCATTATCCTGTAATTAGCTCTTTAGTGACAAGACATATTTTACATTTCAAGTGAAAATTAAAATAATTTTGCATTATGTAAGGTTTTTTTTTCTCACAATTTATCATTTCCATCAGCTATTCTGATCATGAGAAATTGCTATGAAGCTAGCTGAATGGAAATGTATGCTTCTCTGACCTCTAGCAATGTTTTTTTTTTCAAAAACAAGCCTGAATGTGGTAGTCCACCTATCCTCGGATACCTCTCTCTCTCTCTCTCTCTCTCTCTCTCTCTCTCTCTCTCTCTCTCTCTCTCTCTCTCTCTCTCTCTCTCTCTCTCTCTCTCTCCCCCCCACACACACACACAAACACACACACATACAGATGATGCGATAAAGGCTCTGGTCCTGGACTACATTGTGGGGCTTTGTAGAGACAGGAGAGTTCCATTAGCTAAGGCAACCAAGCATGGCCACTGCTGGCTCATCAGTATCTACACCCCTATCTAGTCAGGAGTATGAAGAGGCTTCAGAGAGGAAGAATAAGAAGGAAAGAAAGAAAGAGTCAGGAGGGCCAGATAGCAATAGAGAGTGGGGGAATAACGTGAAAACGAGTGGGGGGGGAGAGACGTAGAAATAGATCAGAGAGAAAGTAAGAAAGGGTAATGCAAGATACAGAACTTGAGATTTTAACCTGGGGGGGCAGCCAGAAAGAATGGGAAGGTAGAGTGAGGGAGGAAGAAAGATAAAAGAAAGAGAAGAAAAAATCTGGGAAATCACTTCACACATCACAGTCTATTTAGTCAGCAGATGAGTCAGCACACATGGAACAAAAGCGCTGAGGGACCAATATATTTACCATTAAAGCAGCAGTTTAATGTTGGTTTAAATAGCATATCATTCCCCAGTTATGCACCATATTGTTTCCAATACATCAACACAACTGCACCGTTACTGGAATCTGACTTGACATACAGAACAATTATTCATGACACCACGGGGCTTATTCTCAGGATGCTCATCATGCCAGAGTTGATTAAGCTTGAGAATGTGTTTCCCTGTGTGTTTGTCCATCTGCTGCAGAAACAATTTAGCACGTCTCAGTTTCCAGTCATTTTTCCCCTTTTCTCTTTTCTCTCCTTTAAAGGGCGATGCCATCTGCGTTCTTTTCCAGGTTGTTAAAATGGAAACGCCCACTCACCCTCCCCCCCCACAAACATACAGATGCGCAGTTCGCAGAGTGTCAGCATGGAGAGTGACTAACATTTTAAAAGAAAGTGTAGAAACCGATGCCAGGTCACATGGAACATTTTGTTAGAAGGACTTGGAAAAATAGCATTTTGGTGCTAAGAAAACTTCGGATGTAAATACACAGGGAACACTACTGGAAAGCCACAGAATGTTATGAAAACATCAAAAACACTCAACCCCCCGCCCCACACACACACACACACACACACACACACACACACACACACACACACACACATGCACACACTTTAATTCAATGGCTGCTGAAAACGGAGGAAAGGTGTGATGTGTAAGGGACAGCAGAAAAAAACCCAAAACAAAACAAGAACAATAGAGAGGGGGCTTCGGCAGAAGGACACTTACTGTCAGGGGCGTGGCCAACGGGGTGGCCGGGGGTGGCACGGGCCACTCCTAGAATCTAAGTGGCCACTCCAGGTGCCACCCCCACCAGAGTCGGAATGTAATAGGTCATTGGGCTTGTCAGTATTATTGTCCATGAATAGTTCATAGAAGTTTTCTTAACGAAAACTAACATTTTGCAGTGCTTTCATGTTGGACGAAATATGTACATTAAATTGTATACATGCACATCTTCATTCATCCCTCTGAGTGTTGGGGTTATGGAGCGCCTGACGTTATACTCCTCACTGAGAGGAACCAATGTACCAGTGACATATTGTTACCGGAATAAATAGAGACACCCACCCAGTTTTTTGTTTTTTGTTTTTTTAATTGACACAATTTTCATTTCATCCATCCATCCATTATCCAAATCGCTTGTTCTGCTCTCAGGATCATGGGGATGCTGGGACGTTTTTTTATTGACATGTTTAAATCATACATGCAATACCCAAAGTTAGCAAGATGGTGGATGGACCGAGATGCCTTCGCCCCATTTTATTTAGACGATTTTTGGTGCAGGAAATGTGAACAAACGCATGGGTAAGTAAACTGAAGTTTGGTATGTGTAGCATTTAATGCGGAATGTTAGCCCCACTATAACTCTTACATTCAGTGCTTAATTTGTAAACGAGGAGGTCCTGAAGCACCGACAGGGTGCTGCTCCGGCAGGTTAGGGGTGAGAAAAACAGTCACGGAACGCATTTTAAAAATGCACAAAACAGTGCTTTTAATGATGCTGAAACAGGTACGCAATAGTCACGTGCTTTTCAACCAATACTTTTATTGTTGCTTTTACTAAATAGACGGGCCTAGCCTAATCTGACATGACAACGAGGCAGTAGACACATGCACAGTAGCAAAGTTCGCCAAGTTAATGCCGAGCTAAAGAAACTTTCAAATGTTTAGACAAAAAAAACATTAAACAACTTGCCAACAAACAATGCATATAAACTATGGCGCTTGAATTACACAATTTGACCCGATACATTGATCACCATCACAAAACTATAAGGTTAAATTAACAACACTGTGGAAAATAATTTTTAAAAATTACTTTCATTTATTTGTCCAAAACAGCCTACAAAACAGCAATAGAGCCTTCCGCCTCATTCTCCCTGCTTCTTACTTTACTCCTAATGTCCTGTGCAGTTCTATGTCCTTCAGTAATCCATGACCTCACATATGGAATGAGGTTGAACAGGGTGGGTGGTGGTCCAACAAGGCAAAGGAAGAGTAGTGTGGAGATGGTGGGTGTGCGACGAGATGACCTGTTGGCAGTGCAGAGTAGGTTCATCTGGGAAAAGCCCCTCTCACACTGAACTTGAGATGGGGACAGTGTTGACTGCTGGCAAGAGGTCTTTCAGTCCATCTGGGACAAATTTCCCACCATTGTCCCTATTCTCTATATGCCAAATGACATTCCGCCCACCATCGATTCTAAACTGCCTGGTTGAGTCTTTCGACTTCATCTTCCCCAAACAATGCCCCAGGGTCGTCTGACCAATATTGTGTGTAGGGTACTTTTAAATCATCAATTAACTCGTTGTATCCTGTTTGGTATTTCCCTTGTGTTAGCATACGTTTCTCCAGATTCCTTGCAAGGCTTCCCGAAAAACGCCCTCTGGTCCAAGGTTCTATTGCTCGTTCGCCCTCTATGTAGGGGTACACCTTGAAAAAAGTTATCTTCGATTGCCCTCTGGCTCAGTTGGCTATGATGGCCTAGATGCTGTGACAGTGCCTCGAACACCCTGACCTCCTGACAGATGGCTTTATGTTCCATTATGATTGTGCAGTCTCGTTTTTGGAGCTCAAGAGACAGTTCCGAAAGTTCTTGTAATGCATCACACGAGTCCTAAATTGTTTACAAAAGCAAAAGATGACAGGCGTTTGGCTAGGCCACTGTAGCTTTAATGGGTAAAGCTGTCGCATGAGTTATCCTCCGCTGCTTGCATAAAATGTTTGTAGAGGGCAGGATATTTTCTCCATACACCTTCAACAGTTCTAAAACTGGATGCTACCCATCTGTTGTCCAGGACCCGACCGATTTTGCACAACTGAATGTCTAAACTGTCAGCACATTCTTTGAGCTCCATTCTGTTTTTGTTGGATGTGCTGTACTGTACACTGCATACCGTTTATCCAAGAGGATTTTGAAATGATTAATAGCCCCCATCTCTGTCATCACATCACCAACTGCGAGTTTGAGCCGATGTAAGGAGCAGTGCCATATCATGAGGTTTGGGAAAAGGGTTTGAAGTTTGACTGCCACTCCGCTCTTGCGCCCAAACATGACAGACGCACCATCACATGTAAGTCCGGTTAGCGTTTTTGAGAGAAATGCCTCGTTTAAATTAGCACCCCTCAAAGAATTCAATAATTTGTGGACAATACCTTCAGCGCTTAAGTCATCTAACTCAACAAGATCAATAAATATGTTCTCAGGCATTGTTATTTCTGGCAACTGAAGCCTCAAATACACAATTAATGCACTCTTTTTATATAAGCCTGTTGCCTCATCCAGTATCAGTCCGATTTTTGGTTCACAATCAACTATTCTCTCAAGAATTTTTCTTTTCATTTCGGCTGAAATGTGCTGTTGTATGTGGGAACACACTACGTTAGAGTGGAAAATCCTCCCCATGTCAACACCGTTCAGTTCTTGACAGTCTGTTTCATACTCAAAGCCGTAAGCTGGTCTATGGCGTTTGGCCTCCTTGTAAGCTGTACGAAAGACCCTTGCAGTTGTTTCCACTTGGTGGGATTGGCTATTGATGACTATATTTCTGAATGTGTCCTCCTTTGCTTTGTCCAGAATATTTGATGCTGCTATATGTGCTTTAGTCTTTCCATGCTCACATATCTTTTTCCTTAAAGCCCTTTGTTGTTTTTTGGGGTTTGTGGCAAAGCCCTTTGTTGTTTTTTGGGGTTTGGGGCAAGAGTATATAACTGAGCAAGAGACCCATTCTTTAGCCAGTTTCATGCCTGCAGTTTTTTTCTGGACCCAATAACCCGCCTTTTTTTTACAAATCTCACAGCCCAAACTACCTGTCTTGCTCATTGTAAGCCATGTATAATAGCTTTTTTTCCAAATTACACCTGTCTCACCACCAGCTGCACTTGTGTCATCTCCATCTCCACCATCATCGCTCTCCGATCCTATGCTGTCCTCGTTATCCTCCTCTTTTTCCTCCTGCTCGTCATGTTTGCTAGTTGCAGGTGCTGCCACGCGTGTGCTAGCTGCTGCTGTGCTGTGCTGTGCTGTGCCCTTCCCTGTTGGTCTTCCAAAATTACCATGGCTTTCTTAGGGTTCGGCTGACCTGCTGGTCTGAAAAAAAACAAAAACAAATTTGACTGTCTTTTTGACATTTTTTAATCAATGGCTTTTGATAGAGGAGGCGGCTAGTTGTGAGTCTTTTTTTTAAATATAACTTTATTCAACAAGACTACATACATAATACGTCAGGTACAAAAAAAAACAATACAGGAGAGCTGATAACAAAAAAATAAATTGTGATACAAAAACATGGAGTTCATGAAAAGGGGCTTTGTAACAGAAGGCATGCGCGTAGTGAGCAGAAGCATTAAGATATTGATTTCATAAAGATCTTGAGAATCAGTTAGCTAACCAACTATCTTCTACAGTTTGGTGCTGTATTGAGTTCAACCCAAGCGGAGTCCTGTTGTCGATTTGGTGTTGGAACCAAACGTTAACCACATCAGTGAGATGAGCTATCTCTTCCACTGTTTACCTATGCTGCAAATCGCTGGCTGCTAATGCCTTGCTACTAAATGCTAACGGCTAGCGCTAATGCTTACACAGGCCGTAGACGAGCCCTTTGACCCCGTTGAGAGTCCCAGCCTCGACATCGCTCGGTATTGGAGCATATGCGAATCAGTGAGATATCTCTTGGCTGTTGACATGCTAGTTGCTGCTGTTAACCACTATAGTGCTGTGGGGAAATTGTTATATTTAATCTCCGTTACACTGAACTGCAATTGTATTTGGCTATTGTCACACTATTAAATGTTTAGTGCAGGTATCTGCAGTTAGCCATTAAACCCTGCAGAGAGCACAATGCACATGCTATTTACTTATTGGCTTCTGTGACAGCCATTGTGTGCCAATGGTGGAGGATAAAAGGGACATTTTTTGATGCTTAAAGAGCAAGTCTTATTGTAAAATTGTGAATTTTACTTAAAGAGAAAAAACGGAAATGTATTTATGCTTGGCGTTATTAATCATTTGCTCCATATGTTACATATTTGTATTTATTTCTTATTGAAATATATTTAAGCTGAATCAGTTTAATGCCAATTTCATGTCTATTTGTATTATGTGACAATGTGCCACACATATATTTTGTTAGAACAAAATAATTCTACCGCAATTTAATTTGATAATTTGAAAGTTGAACTAGAGAGTAATTTTCATACTAGTAATTGCATTCAGCAATCTTCAGTTGATATTATAATCTAGTATAAGGTTGTACAACAAAAGAGAAACATAAGAGAAATACAGAAAGGAGATTAGTTATGCCATAAATCAGAACCAGAGACTATAAGCCTGTTTTTAAATGCAGGTCTGGTCTTTTATTGAGGGAGAAAATCCATGAAGAAGATCCCAGCAGATGGCGAGCCACCCAGCTTGATTCCAGAACCAGAATACACTGCTACTGAACAGCAGATGGACTATCTGCCTTATGGTAGGATCGTACCAGTCACCTGGATTGGTACCAACGCGAACACATGTTAAAAAGAGTGCACTCCAACGACACCTTTTGATCTCGTGGATTCTTGTGTTTGAACTTGGACAGATCAAAACCGATCTAATCTGAACGCACTGACTTTGACAAAACACTTTTACCGACTAACTATAAAAGAGCTGGAACTGTGAGCAAATTCACGAAAGGACATTTTACTGTATTTTGATTTTATTAAAGGGCCCGTTTGTTATTTTCCATACACCGGTGAATGTATGTATATTTTATGCATTGCATACTTGTTCTAACTGCATAAACCCTTGTGTTGTGTGGTCATTGCACTCTAGTCCTTGCTCCTTAGGAACCTAGCAGACTTGTATTATCCAAGAGTGGGTTACATGGGAAAAATCTTGGCACTAGAGTGCAATAACCACACAAGGTTACCATCGGGTCTGAACACACACACACACACACACACACAGACCTGTCTGTGTGTGTGTGTGTGTGAGTGTGTGTGTTTTTTTTTTTCTGGCTTTATGTGGCATAGATTTTCATGCTTGTGTTGTATGTGAACACAATAAATGTGTTTAAATTTGTATGGAAGGCAAATGTGTAAAGAGGTACGCACATTGTCAGTCTAATATTGCGGTAATGTTAGCTCCTGTGACGTGGCGTGCACTGCGTGACTTGAGTGATTGACCTCTCTCTTGTAATAAATCGCAAACATTATGTAAACAGTGTTATTATTCTGTAGCATCAATAAAACTCTTACCACACTGAGAGCAACAATAAGGCTTCAACATTCAGTTTAACATTTCACAACCTATTACACATTTCACAACCTATTTGACATTTCCAAATAACTCCTTAGTTATATAGTTTAATACTAATACTATGACATCTCTCTTTCTCTCTTTCTCTCACTCTATCTCTCTCTATTTAAAAAAATAGCTGATTTAAAATGCATCAAACGTTGTCAAACAAACAATTTATGAAAAAACGTCAATGGGAAATAATAGAGTCACAGAACAGATAACACTAAATATTAGAGAAAATGTTTTTACAGATGTTTATAGTGATGAAAGAGGTGGTGGTACCAATCAAATAGGTGCCGGTCCAAATCTGGGAGGTCCCGGAGCGCACTCGCTCCGGCACAAATTAAGCCCTGCAGCGAAAAAAGCTAACACTAGCAGTTAAGTTAAAAAGTGGAACGTTAGCGGCACCAAGCCAGGCTGGGTCGTTGAGAAAACAATGTTTCAAAGGAAGTGTTCCTAATGAACCGACGGTGAACACAACACACCATGCCATGTCAGTATGTTTATTACGCTATAGCGAAAGTTCTGTGTAATTTAAGAAAGTCTGTACTGCTACAAGGTCCATTACATGTACTGTAAAGTTAATACATAATCAATTAGAAAAACCCTGGCCAAGCTCGTCAATCAAGTAGCGCGTTGTCCTGCCAATGACTGATTTTGCTAATGCCACATGCCATTTTTTTTTAGAGATATTATACTGTAAATGTATGTTTAAGATAACGAAATGTACCAACCGTTATCTATGTCAAATGATAGGCATATAGCCAAGTTTCAGCTTTAGGGAAAACATTATTTTGTGATTAGACTAACTGAAAAGTATTCATTATTGTTTCTTCACGAGCAGACAGTAGACACATAGGGAAACAATAGGACCACTTAAAAAGTATCAAAATATTGCATTTCTTCATTGTGAAGAAAAAAAAAGTAGCTTTTTACTTTTTATACGTTATTTAAATGTGCCACCCTTCTCTTAAGTCTGTACCCCAGCCTGGCCACCCCATCAAACATGTTCTAGACCCGCCCCTGCCTGCTGTATATGGTACATCTTGAGAAATCTTATTGAGCAATGACTAAATAATTTCCTTAAAAAAAAAGTCTAAAACTTTTTGACACTTTCATTGTATGGTTGTAAAACCGTTAAGTGAATTGAGACTGCAATTTAGTAGATTAACAACATCACAGTGAGGTCAGCTGTAGCAGCCACAAGTCTCCTACTCCTCCTGCAAAGACTTCAGACTACTGAATTACATCAGTGTTATGCCACGTTTTATGGCAGAGAATAATTTATTAATTTTCACCTTTTTCTATTCTTTTTGTCACCTCAAACACATTTTGGAGTTGTTTTGGGCATCAAAATGGAAACAGATGGGATAGGCATTTCACAACGTTTATCGGACGACTGATTCTGAAGCCACAGACACAAACGTAATGTCTCTCTGTCTAGTAGATAGACACACACATGCACACAAAATCAGCAGCATTCACACGTACATACACAAACAAACAAGCTTATTCGACTGCACTCACTTGTGGACAACCGTGGCCATCTTGTAACGTCGCTCACCCTCTCTCGAGATTTGTTAGCAGGAACAGAGTGGGTGGAGCTCAAAGCCAAACGAAAATAAAGAAGCAAATGGTTAACAGTACAGCGAAGCACCCTGGCAGTTTTCTCTCAACCACCACCTGGCAAACCTATCAACAACTCTATGGGAAATCCCTCATTTTAGGAAAATAAAGATATGTCAAGTTTATCCCAGGAGCCAGAGAGACTATTTGTGTGCGCTGAAGACAGGAAGTATTTAATGTGATGATATCCTGAGGCCAATTTGTTATTTATTAATTTCCTCTCATGCATCTTACTTGTGGTGCATGGTGAAGGGGGTTTCTAATTTGCACACCATGTTTATTTACAGTTCAATGTGGATATGCTAAGACAGCAGTGCTTGCTACTGTGGATAAGAAAAAAGTTTTCATATCCCACTCTTTAATTAAATTGTGTGCCTTTTTGAGCCATTTCACTGTGGATCAGATTATAATTGCTAAACTCTACAAATTTAGAGGAGATTACTGCAAGAATAGTAATCGAAGGGTAGCCTGAGACCTGGGGTGCAGGGAAAAATGCATTTGTGGAGGGGGGGGGAGTGTAATCCTTCATTTACAGTGATTATGTGTATTTTGGTTAGGAGAAAGGGCGTGGAGAGATTCTATGGAGTTAAGTCAGCCTATCAATAACTATACTGCAGGTCATTTCTTTGTCAGAGTGTAAATATAGCTTGAACACACATGCATTCTCAAATTTTAGCATGTAGAATATACACACTTGCTAAGGAAGTGTTTTTTTCTGGTTCACCAAGGCAAGAAGTCTTGGTTTAGTAGCATGGGTCCTTTGTCAGCATGGACAACTTATACATTTCAGAAAAGCATGGTGTCAAGCTGGATGAAGTGGGTTTGTATGTAGAGGCTGCTGGGCAAGATTCCATGGTATTGGTAGATTGATCATTTCATTTTCCTTTTCTTTTATTGCCATGTCCAGAGATAATGGAATTTTACTGAATGTCCTTCAGTGGTTGAAGAGTATGAAACGGGAGTCATTCACCTTTCAAGGATAAGGAGAACCGACTGGCAGTATGATCCACTGGTGTGCCTTTTTCTTTCTTCAGGTGTGCATGAATGAAGCTTGCTATTTGGTGATTTTCTTTAAATATGGTTTACAACACAATATTTGTGCTGTTTGAAGCATGTGAATCTGCCTGGCTGGCTTGTTGACATGCTAATTGGATGTGTGCCCACCTGCCTGGAGTGAATTCCCAATAAGACTGGGCTCCCCTCTTCCTCAAGGAAAAATATGCCTGTTTACCAAAGTCTCTTCAGTTTTGGTGGGAACAAGCTGACTCCAACCCTGCACGGCAAGATATTTAGTGTGACTCGAGACAAGCAACCAGCAACAATAAGATCCAGCCAGTTTCTTTAGTTTATGGCTCTACTGAATCAGAGTCTCTGTCACCATATACTCTGTCCTGGCCCTTTTTCAAACTTAGCCACAACTGCAACGACCTCCTTTGCCCCCACCCCAGGTTGCCTGTGGTTGTTAGCATCAAAAGTATCGTGCCGGTGAATAAGGCTGTGAAAGTCTCCATGCTGCTGTGTCTTCAGGCCATAGTCTATAGCCTTACACATCCCACACGCTCTTCCTTCTACTGCTGTCAGCCTGTTCATCATCCCATCCAGTCTTATCTCCTCTTCATCGTATTGTACCCAGTAGAGTTACAATTGGAGTGAGCTAACCAGCGTTGTAATGTAACTTTTGGAGGTGGAAAAACAAATTCCAACCGCCCTTAAAAAAAAATCCTAAATGTGGGAAAAGTTTCAGCAAGCAAGGGGCTTGCTGAAAATCTGTTTACACCACCAATTCTTTAATTGAGAAAGAAAATCTTGACAAACTTGATATGCTTGTTTGCGACTTTTTTTCAGTGGAGACTAGAAAATGGAGTGATCTAGCAATTTAGCAACTTGGGTGATCTTTTCTGGTCGTAACTTTTACATCTCCTATAAAATGGATGTTTGCAGGGATTGGTGGTTCGAATCCCCATGTTACTTCCGGCTTGATCGGGCATCCCTACAGACGCAGTTGGCTGTCTGCGGGTGGGGAGCAGGATGTTGGTATGTGTCCTGGTTGCTGCACTAGTGCCTCCTCTGGTCAGTTAGGGAACTGGTTCATGGGGGAGGGGGAACTGGGGGAAAGAGCATGATCCTCCCACACGCTGCGTCCCAGTGAAAAAACTCCTCACTGTCAGGTGAAAAGAAGCAGCTGGCGACTCCACATGTATCGGAGGAGGCATCTACTAGTCTGCAGCCCTCTCCGGATCGGCAGGGGGAGTGGAGCAGTGAGCAGGGTGGCTCGGAAGAGTGGGGTAATTGACCAAGTACAATTGGGGAGTAAAAAGGAACCCCCCCCCCAAAAAAAATATGTTTGCAACTCAAATTATTGACAAATAGTGATTGGTGTATGTTCATGCTAGCTTTGTTTGTGCTACTGTGCTGCAAATGTGCATCTTTTGTGTAGGAGATAGTGTATACTATTGTATACTATTTGGTTAGTTAGTTTCATTACAGGGATGAGCTCAAATTGGAATGTTAAACACTCCATCCAGCAAAAATTGATTAGTAAATGTTCTATGTAAATGTTGCTCCTTTAAATATGATCAAATACAAACATATGTGCGCTATAAATTCACAAATTGTTTTTCAAAATGTGTTATTTTGGTAGAAAACCTTAATTTTCCCAATACTGAGTGAAATGGTAAGTAACATATCTGTACCATCATCCAGACACTTAAGGCATTAATGTTCTTGCCAGTCCCCATAGACATTCTCTAACCCTTTACTTAACCATGAATGTAACCACTTTACCCGTAGTTTCCATCGCTGCTGTGTGAAAATTACCCTTTGCTCATGCGTCACATGATATTTTAAAGTTGGGTTATTTTTATGCCACTCCGAGAATGTGAATCAGTGGTCCTTGCCATTCAAATGGCTTCCGAGACACAAATGTCACAGAAAAAGAAACAAAACAAAAGGTGTGTGTGGTAGAGGAGGAGGTGGGAAAAGGGGAAATCAGCAATCGGAAATTGCATGGGGTCGTTAATTATGTTGATGAAAACTACCATTTAAGATTGCTGTCGACAAACTGAGGGAAAACGAGACAGAAAAGTCACTTTGTTGACAAAAACTGCTGGGGGCGTCCATAGCAGTCTATTCCGTTGCCTACCAACACAGGGATCACCGGTTCGAATCCCAGTGTTACCTCCGGCTTGGTTGGGTGTCCCTATAGATACAATTGGCCGTGTCTGCAGGTGGGGAGCCGGATGTGGGTATGTGTCCTGATCGCTGCACCAGCGCCTCCTCTGGGCAGGCGGGGTGCCAGTTTGGGGGGGAGGAGGGGGAACTGGGGGGAATAACGTGATCCTCCCATGCGCTATGTCCCCCTGGTGAAACTCCTCACTGTCAGGTGAAAAGAAGCGGCTGGCGACTCCACCTGTATCGGAGGAGGCATGTGGTAGTCTGCAGCCCTCCCCGGATCAGCAGAGGGGGTGGAGCAGTGACCGGGACGGCTCGGAAGAGTTGGGTAATTGGCCGGGTACAATTGGGAAGAAAAAAAAAACAAACTGATAAAACCTAAGCAGAAATGCCATCACAGGTTCATGGGATTTTGTTATTGTCTCATTTCATGTTATTGTAAAAAGGTCATTGATGAAGATTTTTTGTGCTTTTTTGTGCTTTTTTTTACTGACATTAACACAGCTTCATGCGTCCCATTCCCTTTAACACATATCCCCTCTCCCAACTCACTTGAATTACTCTCCATGAGAAAAAAAAAACACCTCTCATCTCTTATCCTTCACGCCTATTGTATTTCGGTTCATGATTACTCGTCTCTGAAAAGGAAAAATTCACTAATCACAGGAGCAGTGATTAAAGTGGGCCGGAGCTACCCGGATCCCGACACCGGCACTTCCCCTCCTCCCCCAAGTCAACCGGAGCTGAGATCCGGCACTCTGTAGACAGGAGTAATTTCAACCTTTTTGTCACAGTAAAATTTAAAACAAAAAGCATGATGCAGCCAATTCACAAGCATTACAAAATAAATCGCAAATAAAGTCGTTCTTCTATTTTTATACTACTTTCCTTTTTCTAAAAGTTTGAACGATATCGCGTCCTCACGTGACCCGCGCCTGCCTGCTGTCTGGCTTCACCAGACTTGACATCAAAAGAGACTGGCTTCACACTCACGGGTCAGGGTCAGCTCACCGCACCAGGCAGACAAGACTCGAGAGAGCGTCAACCTGCTACCTGCACTATTATCTTGGATTGGGGGGCATAAAGAGTGAGTATCTTCAGTGTATTTCCAATAGTATTTCCAATAGTTTTGTCTAGCTCTGCTGTGGTTTTCATTCAAATAACTAACTAGCTAGCAAACGTTAGCTACCGGTAGCTATTATTAGCTAACAATGCTAACGTCGGGACTACTGGACCAGTGGTTAGCTAGCCTAACGTTAGCTACCTAGCACTTTTGCCCACCTCTCTAATACAGAGATCCCCCACTTACCAAATCCCACTTTAACCCCTGCACAGGAGTATTGTTGCACCTCTAAGTCCTTGACCTTTACACTCATTACCTTCAGCTACTTGTGAGGTTGAGATCCATTCTGCTATTTCACTCCATCTAAGTTACTTGGCACAAAAGTGTTCACTCCATGCCCAAAACATAAATACATGTCTGTTTGTATGAACACATTTTTCTAAGTTGTTAAATGTCTCTTTTGTTCCCCTGAGTTAATCATTTATTTTCTCTTTTTCCTTACCCCATTTACCCTCCTCCTTTCCTTGTGTGTGTGTGTGTGTGTGTGCGTGTGTGCGTGCGTGTGCGTGTGCATGGTTTTAAATGGTTTTAGCCCTTTGGAGCTTTGTCATGCCCAACCTACAGGCTACAGGAAGATGTTTATGGTGTCTTAGATTCTGTGGTATGAATTGATTTCAGACATTCTTACTCCTACATGAACACACATGATCATAAGCACACACACACACACACACACACACACACACACACACACACACACACACACACAGCCATGTCATGAGAACCTGATCAGTGAAAGTGGACCGTGCACTCTTTAGCGTGTGCTTATAAAGTGGTCAGGAGAGAGATGGAGTGAGCACAAGAGAGACAGAGAGAGGAATAAAGAGAGCGGGAGAGAGACAGAGAGAGAGAGAGAGAGAGAGAGAGAGAGAGAGAGAGAGAGAGAGAGAGAGAGAGAGAGAGAGACTTGTCTATGTCCTTGAGTTTGAGAATGCACTTTTCATTGCTGCCTTAAGCCACATGGGGTTGCTAAGCAGGAAACAGGCAATTTTTTTAAACTTTCCATTTTTTCCTTTTGGGTGGAAAGAAAGAAATAAAAGAAAACGATAGGAAGGAAGTAAGAGAGGAAAAATAAAGCAAGAAAGAATAATGAAAAATGGAGACGGATGGAGATATTGAAAAAGATGGATAGCAGGCTGAAGAGATGGATGGTTTGATGAATGCATTGGTGGAGGAGGGAGCTGGTAGGATCTATAAGTGGATGGATGAATGAATGCACTGATGGTCGACTTGCCTGCTGAATGAGAGGGAAGGATGGATAGAAAGATGAAAAGGGAATATTACCTCAGGGCAGCAGGAGATATTGAGAGAAGGATAAATTGGAGGCAGCTACTTTCCCTCACTTATAGTTCATTCTAGTTTCTCATACCAAAAAATATGTCTTGTTTTTCCCATCTCCCTCCTCTTACAGTGCAACATGCTGATGTCTTTCTTTTTACCTTCTATCTTATCCTTTCATTGATCTTTAACTCTTCTTTTTTTCTGCTCTCACCATATATCAGTTCATCTATCCCTCTTTCTATCCCCCCACCCTGTCCCTGTCTTTCTCCTTCTGATAGGCTCTCGCTCTCGCTCTCTCTTGCTCTCTCTATTGCTCTCTATCTCTCTCTCTCCCTCTCTCTCTCTCTCTCCCTCTCGCTCTCGCTCTCTCTCTCTCACTCTCTCTCTCCCTCTCTCTCGCTCTCTCTCTCTCAAGCTGATAAGTAATCGCTCTGGCACGGTAGCTTCACTGATTAATGCACTCCAGAGTCTTGGGAGGTGGAGCACTACAAACAGAGAGAGGAAGGGGCAGAAAAAGAGAGAGAAAGAAAGAGCGAGAGAGAGGATCGAGAGAGGAAATGATAGTGGCAGTGGGCGAGCGAGATTAGGGTTAAAGGTAAACGTTAATGTCCTGATCCCAGGTGTGTGGAGCGGCTGGACTCCCCACAGGGTCCCTCATCATAGGACTTTTTTTTTAGAACCAATCAGTTCATCACACTCATAATCTTGACCAATCAGTGGGTAGTAGAATCCCCATGAGGAAAACAGGAACACCAACAAAGGCAGAGAAAAAGAGGGAGGGAAACAGAAAGACAAGAAACGGACAGAGATTATTGCATTTTTTGTTTGTTATTTCTGCATTGCGTCAGTATTTGAACCACCTAAATCTAAGAGAGCCATTAGAAATTAAACACAATCACCAGCGTCGTGATTCTGCTGAACACGTTTGAAGTTGAACAAATAATGCAGTATTTTATGGAAAATGTCTTCTATGAGCTTCGTCTGTTAAATCTGCTTGTTGGCCGGACTCGACGAAGCAGCAATAACTGGCAACGCTGTCTTCGGGAGGGGGGCGGAGTCGGCTTGTGTTCGTCACATGAATGCGTCTCTGGGTGTGTCGGGAAAAGCAGTGGTTCGGCCTGGAGTCGCCTTGTCACGAAAGTGGGGAGGCGTCCCCTTCGAGACTGCCGGCCGGAGAGATGCGGTTGGCGAACGCATGTAGTACGAGGGTGGGTGTTTAAACTAAAATAGGGACTGATTGGCCACAAAATTGGGGAGAAAGAGGAAAAAATCAGAAACCCATTTAGAAGAAATCTGCTTATTAGCCAAAACCACCTCACTCCTTTCTTCAAAACTTGCTGCTCCAACATGGGGATGGCCAGTTAAATCCCCGTGTAGTGTTGCCTCCGGTTTGGTCAGGCATCCCTACAGACACAGGTGGCTGTCTGCGGGTGGGGGGCCAGATGTGGGTGTGTGTCCTGGTTGCTGCACTAGCGCCACCTCTGATCAGTCTGTAGCCTGTTCGGGGGGGGGGGGGGACTGGGAACTGGGAAGACCAGTGTGATCCTCCCATGCGCTACGTCCCCTGGTGAAACTCCTCACTGTTAGGTGAAAAGAAGTGTCTGGCGACTCCACATGTATCGAAGGAGGCATGTGGTTGTCTGCAGCCCTCCCTGGATCGGCAGAGGGGGTGGAGCAGCGACCGGGATGGCTCGGACGAGTGGGGTGGTTGGCCAAGTATAACTGGAAGAAAAAGGGGGAGGAAAAAAAAAAAAGAAAACTCGCTGCTGCCTGTCTTATTTATCCACAGTTGGCCGAGCTGCAAAGATAAAACAATACTATCATTTCTCATCCTGGTTGTACCACTAACATGTAGAAAAGCACGTAGAAAAGTGTTCATTTTTGGGATATCTGTAGATTAGATATTGTTTTGAATACACCAGAGATGCAAAAAATAGGAAAATGACCTTTTTTCTATGTGCACATATGGTATTGTGGCCTCAGTGTCCATGAACTTGGATTTTGTATTGTCATTGTAATGTTTTTATTTATATCTGCTTTGGCAATATCGTTGTTTTGACAGTTATGCCAAGAAAGCATCTTTAATTGAGAGAGAGAGAGAGAGAGAGAGAGGGAGGTATTGCCACAATCTGCAGCCGCTGGCCTCACCCTAAATGACACAGAAGTGAAATTCTTGCTCTGTGCAGATGACCTGGTGCTGCTGTCGACCACAGAACAATGTCTACAGCAGCCTCTGGATCTGCGAAGAAATACTGTCAGAACTGGGCCCTGGCAGTAAATTTAAGAAAGACAAAAAATACAATCTTCCAGAAGAAGCCCAGGTGTCAGGAAAGTAGACACCTATTTACTCTAGGAAACACCGCCATAGAGCACACGTTAAATTATGATTACCTTGGACTGAAAATCAGTGCCTCGGGACGCTTTCGTCTGGCAGTGAATGCACTTAAAGAGAAAGCCCGAAGAGCTTTCTGTGCAATAAAAAGAACATTCTATAACACAGAAATCCCAATTACAATCTGGTCCAAAATCTTTGACAGTGTCATCCTGTCCATTGCAGTTAAAGGAAGTGAAGTATGGGGTCCACTCAGTCAGCAAGACTATACTAGATGGGACAAACATCCAATAGAAGCCTTGCGTGCAGAATTCTGTCGAAAATTGTTAAATTTACAAAGAAAAACACCGACAAATGCATGTAGGGCAGAAGTAGGCTGTTTCCCATTGATAATACATATCCAAAAAAGATCTCTTAAATTCTGGATGCACCTTAAATCAAGTCCCCACAACACATTGCAATTTAAAGCATGCCAAGTCCAAGAGCTAAGAAAGAGTCCCCTCGGTCAGCTGGGTATGAAACTAACTAACCCCATAACCACTAACTTAGATGAGTTTCAGACTAGCACTGCTAACCAATCACAGATTAGAGTAAACCAAATCATCAAACAATGTAAAAACTCACATTTGGAACACTGGGACATAGAAACCAAATTACAACACAAATTAGAACGTTATCGGGGCCCTAAAAAGAGAATACAAAATGGCTGACTTTCTCTTCACTGTCAGAGATAGTAAGCAGAGACACAGCCTTACCAAGTAAAGGCTCAGTAACCACAGTCTAGCCACTGGACAGGGCAGACACAAAAGATCTTGGCTACCAAAAGAGCAATATGTGGTCACTGTACGGCAGGTGAGGTCACGACAGAGATGCACTTCCTCCTAAATCGTGAGAAATTCCAAAACATCAGAGAAAAATACAAGGAGAAATTTGAAAACCAGATTGCGAATGTTCTATTCCTGGATATGAGGGAGCAGTGGCCACTTATTTTAGGAGAGTGCCAAAGTGCACACCTTGCGGCACTGTATGTGTCAGATTGCCACAGCCTAAGGGACAGTGAGTGACCAAAACACTGTCAATTACTGTTCCAACTGCTGTTCCAGTTACGGCCAGTTGTTGTTCAAGTGCTGTTATGTTTCTGCCGGTTCTGCCTATTCCTTATTCCATTTATGTTATTTTATTTATTTATTTTTTGGTACTCTGTTGACCTGTTTCGCTGTCACCTGCTTTGGCAACATTGTAATTAATGCAGCCATGCCAATAAAGTGTTATTGAATTGAATTGAGAGGGGGGGGACTGAAAGAGTTGATGATTTTGAGATTTATTAATAAAACAAAACTAGAATGTAATGTTTACTCCTCACACACACAATTATAAAGAACAAGGATGCACACACACACAAACAAGGGCCACCTTTGTCACTCGTTTCATCACCATCACTTCTTCCATTTTGTCTGTTCTGTATCTGTTCTTTACTCCCCCGTTCTTCCTCCTTCCCTCCACTCCTGTACCTGTAAACTCTAATGGCTCTCGCCTGTCCTCCTGCAATCTGTCTCCTCTTAATGATGTGTAACGATGCCGTGACAATTCAGCACATGCTGAATCCCCCTCCTCTCCTTTTCTCTCCCCTGCTGTTATTTGTTGCTGTTGGCGAGATGTTTGTTTTACTTTCCACACACTCAAAGCAAGGCACTCAATCAAAGTTCCTCAGTCAGATCCTGAGATTAACCCCATGCAACCCACAAGGTTTAAAATTAGGATTAATGCACTCCAAGCAAATTTTATTTAATTTAACTGCGGGTTAGTCTGTCTTTAGATATTGAATATTTAAAATACTTTTACAGTTCTGTATCCAGAATTGAGCCGTACATTTTTTTTTTTGCACAGTTGGAATGATTGCAAATTTAAAAAGCATCTAAATCAATCTGATATCCCCCCACAGGATTAAACTGCTGAGTCTCCCAGATGACTCCTATTGGCCAAAGAAGGAATAAGTAAGGTAAATTAGTCAATAACAGCTCTCGGTTGCCATGAAAAATTGCCAGCAAAAAGCGTAATGCACAACATCCCAGGATAATCCTCGACCTAACGGTCATTATTAATATGCAATTGTGTATACATTTACAATGTAGGTGCTAAGACGATCTGTCCAGCCACAAGGACATTCTGTCGTGCTGCACAATAAAGTTTTCATGAAAAGTGTCTTCATTTGAACTTGATACTGGTTGATGGGGGCATGTGGAGAGACTGAGTGTCATGATAATAACTGGCTAGGAACACCTGCTGAGCCTTGGCCTCCTAAATAGGGCTACACTCACTCTCATCATTCTTTGTGATGTACAGTCTCCAGAAGGTCCACTTTGACTAATCCCTTTCTCTTTATCATTCACATTTACAAATGAAAAGCTAATTTGCAAAATAGAATAAATAGAATAAATCCATTTATTAGTCTCAAAATATAATATGGAGGGCGTCCGGATAGCGTGGCGGTCTATTCCATTGCCTACCAACACGGGGATCGCCGGTTCAATTGCCTGTTCGGTACCACCGGTTTGGTCGGACGTCCCTACAGACACAATTGGCCATGTCTGCGGATGGGGAGCTGGATGTGAGTATGTGTCCTGGTCGCTACACTAGTGTCTCCTCTGGTCAATTGGGGTGCCTGTTCAGGGGGGAGGGGGAACTGGGGGGAATAGTTTGATCCTCCCACGTGGTACGTCCCCCTGGCGAAACTTCTCTCTGTCAGGTGAAAAGAAGCGGCTGGCGACCACATGTTATTGGAGGACATGTGGAAGTCTGCAGCCCTCCCCGGATCAGCAGAGGGGGTGGAGCAGCGACCGGGACAGCTTGGAAGAGTGGGGTGATTGGTCGGATACAATATATGTATATACAGTGCATCCGGAAAGTATTCACACCCCTTCACTTTCCCCACATTTTGTTATGTTACAGCCTTATTCCAAAATGGATTATATTCCTTTTTTTTCTCATCAATCTACACACAATACCCCATAATGACAATGCGAAAAAGGTTTTGTAGAAATTTTTGCAAATTTATTAAAAATGAAAAACTGAAATATTGCATGTACATAAGTATTCACACCTTTTGCTATGACACTCAAAATTGAGCTCAGGTTCATCCTGTTTCCACTGATCATCCTCGAGATGTTTCTACATCTTGATTGGAGTCCACCTGTAGTAAATTCAATTGATTGGACATGATTTGGAAAGGCACACACCTGTCTGTATAAGGTCCCACTGTTGACAGTGCATGTCAGAGCAGAAACCAAGCCATGAAGTCAAAGGAATTGTCTGTGGACCTCCGAGACAGGATTGTATCGAGGCACAGATCTGGGGAAGGGTACAAAAAATTTCTACAGCTTTGAAGGTCTCGAAGAGCACAGTGGTCTCCATCATTCGTAAATGGAAGAAGTTTGGATCTACCAGGACTCTTCCTAGAGCTGGCCGCCCAGCCAAACTGAGCAATCGCGGGAGAAGGGCCTTGGTCAGGGAGGTGACCAAGAACCCGATGGTCACTCTGACAGAGCTCCAGCGTTCCTCTGTGGAGATGGGAGAACCTTCCAGAAGGACAACCATCTCTGCAGCACTCCACCAATCAGGCCTGTATGGTAGAGTTGCCAGACAGAAGCCTCTGCTCAGTAAAAGGCACATGACAGCCCACTTGGAGTTTGCCAGAAAGCACCTAAAGGACTGTCAGACCATGAGAAACAAGATTCTCTGGTCTGATGAAACCAAGATTGAACTCTTTGGCCTGAATGCCAAACGTCATGTCTGGAGGAAACCAGGCACCTCTCATCACCTTGCTAATACCATCCCTACAGTGAAGCATGGTGGTAGCAGCATCATGCTGTGGGGATGTTCTTCAGTGGCAGGAACCGGGAGACTAGTCAGGATTGAGGGAAATATGAATGGAGCAAAGTACAGATAGATCCTTGATGAAAACCTGCTCCAGAGCACTCAGGACCTCAGACTGGGGCAAAGGTTTACCTTTCAACACGACAACAACCCTTAGCACACAGCCAAGACAACGAAGGAGTGGCTTTGGGACAAGTCTGTGAATGTCCTTGAGTGGCCCAGCCAGAGCCCAGACTTGAACCCCATTGAACATCTCTGGAAAGACCTGAAAATAGCTGCTCAGCAACACTCTCCATCTAACCTTACAGAGCTCGAGAGGATCTGCAGAGAAGAATGGGAGAAATACCCCAAATATAGGTGTGCCAAGCTTGTAGCTTCGTACCCAAGAAGACTTGAGGCTGTAATCGCTGCCAAGGGTGCCTCAACCAAGTACTGAGTAAAGGGTGTGAATACTTATGTACATGCAATATTTCAGTTTTTTATTTTTAATAAATTTGCAAAAAATTCTACAAAACCTTTTTCACTTTGTCATTGTGGGGTATTGTGTGTAGATTGATGAGAAAAAAAAAGGAATTTAATCCATTTTGGAATAAGGCTGTAACATAACAAAATGTGGGGAAAGTGAAGGGGTGTGAATACTTTCTGGATGCACTGTATATAGAGAGAGAGAGTGAGAGATAGAGAGAGATAGAGAGGAAGGTGGCTGTGAAAAGTGGTGATGTTGCATCTAAAAAAGTGCAAGTTACCACAAATATACACTTTGCAAAGGTGATGTTGAAATGTGTGTTGCAATATGGTGGTTATGTGTCCTTAAGTGTACATTATGTATCGACCTTCTCCAGCTCTTCTTCTGACATACGATAGAGGGAATTTGGCGGTGGAGAGAATGGTGAGAAGAGTGAAGAGATGTCAAAGCTGAAACAATATGTACCACTACATAAACTAACATTTACCAGATTACCCGAACTGACAGCACTACGTTTATCTCTTTATTTATGCTTAAGCTTATTTTCCTCTGCTTTACTTGTCTTTGGTGGCTCGCAATCATTCACTGTCATTCACCCCCCCCCCAACACACACATATACCACTCTATAAACTAACATTTACCAGATTACCCAAACTGACAGCAGTACGTTTATCTGTTTATTTATGTGTAAGTTTATGTTCCTCTGCTTTTCTTGTCTTTGGTGGCTCACAGTCATTCACTGTCATCTACCCCCCCCCCCCACACACACACACACACATACATGCGCGTGCATGCACATATAATTTTGGGCAACGGGATCTATCTCTGGATTGTCTCAGAGACCACTTCAGTCTCTAATTCTATGTGTGTATGGCTCTTTTTCACCATTTGCACCAGCTATGTTTATGCTTAAAATTGTAAGAAAGTATTTGTATTTTTCCGGGGGAACCTTTTTATTTTTCACCACTTGGTGGCACTGTGGCATAAGAAGCACGATACCACTACACGGTTTCAAGAATTAAAAAAAAAAACAAAAAAACAGGAAGGATTTATTCATTTTTGATGGAGGGGCACAAAATGAGAGGAAGGAGAGAGACAGGTAGTCAAAGGGGTGAGAGAAAGGCAAGGGAGAACAGGACATGCATGGTGAAGAAGAAGGATGGAAGAAGGAAGAAATGGAAAGAGGAGAGGTGGGGAGGTTGATACAGGCAGAGACATGCAAAGAGTGCAAGGGAAAGGATGTGTCAGTCATCTTGCAATATAGCCTAACCCTCATTTCCATTTTCATCTTAAAGTACGAGTTTTGCTGAAAGCTTGGATGATATAACATAATAGAGGCACAAAACCACAGCTACCTGCTTTCAAATTGCCAAGTCTATAAATAAGACCATGTGCAAGACCTTTTTCTTTTATGAAATATAAGTTCAGATATTCAGACGCTGTACCCTGCAATATGCTCTTAATCCCTTGATGTCTCAAAAGAGATGGAGGAACAGCAACGATGACCCTCCATTATTATCTTAATCATGATCAATGAACATTTCAGAGAATCAAGTATAGAATTTTGCTTTCTTGAATCCTTTTTTTCTGATTTCCTTTTTTTTTTCAGGAAAACTGGGAGCATGCATGTTTTTGCCAGCAATGTTTTTTGTTGTTCCTGACTTTCCCACAGTAAGACACATTCACACCAGAGTACTGCCCAGAATATTCACAATACTTCAGTTAGTCATTGGGCAGTTCTTCAGAGGCAGCTGAGTTATCTTTTAAAAGGTAACATTAGAGCTACCGCTCATCCAGCTATATTGTACAATGCTGAAGCACAGTTAAATTTGCAGGAGGTAACTTTATTAGGACTGGTCAACAACACAAACACCTAAGCATGAGTTGGTTATAATAATTCATTAATTAATGTATTTTAATTACAGATAACTTTTCAGAGTGCCCAATTAGTTAAAATGAACATAAATGCAACATACCAAAAACATAAAACACAACATTAATCATACAGTAAAAGCAATTCTGGAGAGGTGTTTTAATTAATGATTTGAACTTGGATAAATCGATGCAGTCTCAGATGTGTTTGGGGAGGGAGTTCCAGGGGGAGGGGGCAGTTTGGGGAGAAGGCTCTGTCACCCAGGTCCAGTGCTTGGTCCTTTGTGATGGAGACAGGAGGTTGGCGTCGGAAGAATGAAGGCTGCAGGTAGGAGTATGTTAGCTGAGCAGGTTGGTAAGGCAGAAGGGGGCATGGTTATGGAGGGCTTTGTGAGTGAGGAGAAGCACTTTGAATTGGATCCATTATTGGGCAGGGAGCCAGTGGAGGTTCTGGAGAACGGGTGATATGGTCATGGGAACGGGAGTGGGTAGTCTATTCTGGATGTAATGAAAGCATGGATCAGAGTTCCGGCAGCAGAGAAGGAGCGTGATGGTCAGAGAAGAGCGATCTTTTTTTAGGTGGAAAAAGATAGTTTTGTGATTTGATTGACGTGTATTCTGAGGAGAGGTTGGTGGCAAAATGATTCTGAGGTTGTGGATGTGTGGGGAGGGAGAGAGAATGGAGTTATTGATGGTGAGGCAGAAGTTGTGGGTGGTTTTGGTAAGTGATTTCGTACCAATGGTGATCACGTCAGATTTATCACAAAATAGTTTTAGGGAATTGGCTTTTATCAATGATTTAATTTCAGTGAGGCAGTTGGTCAGAGTGGAGTGAGTTACAGTGATGGATTTAGTGACGATATATAGCTGGACGTCATTGGTGTAGCAGTGGAAATGGAGACCATGACGATGTACGATGTTACCAAGGGGAAGCATGTAAAGGATGAACAGGAGAGGACCAAGCACCGAACCCTGGGGGACGCCTTGGGACAGAGGAGCAGTGAAGGAGGTACTGTTGTTATGCTGATGAACTGTTGTCTGTTTGTGAGAGATCACTTTAGCCAGGAGAGGGCAGTACTGGTGATGTTGAGGGAGGAGTCAAGGTGAGAGAGAAGAATGGTGTGGTTGATGGTCTCAAAAGCAGCAATGAGGTTGAGGAAGATGAGAATGCTGAGGTGGCCAGAGTCTGGAGAGGAGAAGGTTGTTGATGAATTTAAGGGGGGCTCTTTCTGTGTTGTGCTGTGAGCAGAAACCAGATTGAAATGGTTCAAATAGGTCGTTGGAAATGACGTGAGCTTTGAGTTGGGAGGCAATAACACGTTCCAGTATTTTTTTACTGAAAGGGGAGATTGGAGATAGGGCGGAAATTGCTCATTATATCAAGGTTGAGTCCAGATGTTTTGAGGATGGGGTGACATCAGCCAGTTTAAGTGTATGGAGAGCTGACCCCGAGCTGAAGGAGGAGTTAAGAATTTCTGTTATGAGTGAGTCAATAGCTGGGAGACAGTCCTCAACAAGATTGGATGTGATAGGATCCAAAAATAAGTGAAACTTCTCCTTACTATCATAAAGTTGGACAGCTCCATTTGTGATATGAGAGAACTTTGATAGGGGCTGAGTGGTAAAGCGGGGGGGGGGGCAGAGGATGGGGGAGGTGGTCAGGTTGGTGTAGATGGTGTCAATTTCATTTTGGAAAAATGAAAGGAAAGCTTTGCACTTATTTACTGTGAAGGAATCGGAGGTTCACAGGTCACTGGGTTTGAGAAGTTTGTTTACTGTAGAAAAGAGAGCATTGGGGTTGGTGGAGCCAGAGTGTATGAGGTGTGAGTAGTACTGGGCTGTGAGGAGAGCTTCTTTGTATTGTTGAAGGTAGTCTGGAGGCTTGGAGATGCACTGTTAAACCAGTTTTCTCATAGAGTCTTGCGAGCTGGCACTTAGGGGATTTCATTTGATGGAGTTCAGGAGTACTCCAGGGAGCTGAGTGTGTGAATGAGACTATTTTGATTTTGATGGGGGCCAGCTGATCAAGACAGGAGTGGAGTGTGTCATTATAATAACTGACAAGATCGGAGAGATTATCAAACAGCGGCAAAGGGGATACACATTTTACTGGCAAGAGAAGCACAAAGAGCTGAGTGGCCCGAGATATTGAGGTTGTGGCCAGTGGAGCAGACCGAGTCCAGAATGGGACCATGGTTGTGAGTGGGGAAGTTGATATGTAATGTGAGGATAATGGAGGGGAATGGAAGGTGAGATAGCACATATAGCTGAGTCAGAAAATCAGACAAGTCTGAGAGAAAGGAGGGGTTTGGCTGGGGGGGGGGTATAGATAATGGCAGTGACCAAGGGAGTGGGACCAGAGTGTTTGATGGCAAGGTGTTCAAAAAAATGATTTGAAGGAATGAAAATTGTGTTTTTTTTGTGTGTGTGTTTTTTTTTTACATCATTCCTGTAAACGGCAGCAACAATACCCCCACACCACCCCACACGACGAGGTTTGTCAATGTATGTGAATCCTGTGGGTCTGGTCTAGTTTAATGAGAACAGTTCAGGGAGTTTTGCCAGGTTTCAGTGAGGAAGAGGAAATCTAGCTTAATGTCAGTTATAAAATCATACAGAATGAGGCTTTTGTTATTGAGTGAGGGAGTGTTGAGCAAAACCACTTTCAGATGACATTGCTTTGTGATAGGTTGTGAGGACTGAGGCAATGGACGGAAATTGGACTGATTCACGTGTCGTTGTTGTGACGGTGAGGGTAAAGATGTCTGTTGGTAATATGGTGAGGAATGGGAAGAGTTTGATCATACCACAAGTGGAGCTGGTGTGAGCGAAGGATGTGACAGTCATTGTTGTGGTCAAAGGGGAAGAAGAGGGTTCAGAAAGGCATGTGTGTGATGTAAATAGTCAATTACATGTGAAGGACAGAACAGTGTGCTGCAAATTAGCAGCAAGGATGCGACTACCTAGCATGCTCAGGTGAAGACCGTCTCTTCAGTGCAGAGAGGGGTGCTCCCAGACCAAGTCAAATTTGTGAATAAAACCAATGTTGTGCGCTATAGTCACGGACTGAAGCCAGGTATGAAGGCTGAGAATTCTGCTAGAACACCCCATACTGCAATCCAATGTGGGAATTTGGCCTGAAATAAAAGCAAAACTGTTGAGGAGATTAAAAAGATGGATAAAATCGCCTTTTGTTAGCTTGGACTGCTGACGGGCAGTGTCATTTGAGCTGATGTGGGTTATTACTTTCATAATTGTCGGAAATTAATCAATGAGATCTGGGAGTTTCTCCAGGATGTCAGGAACAGTAGCTCCAGCAAAGCAGTGTGTGGCCACATTTACAAAACCGATGTTTTGGACTATGGAGTGCCTAACAATCAAGGTAGTGAGGGAGAAGAGAGGAGTGGGTGATTGATTGACAGTGATGTCAGGGACAGTCTTGGGTGGGGATAAATGATGTTGGTCTGAAGAAGTGCCATTGGGACTGGGAGGGACCAACCTGCCTGAGTGCCGGGGAGGACATTGCAGGAGGACACGCAGTGGCAGTGGGAGTGGGAGGTTGGTTGGCCACTGCAGCAGATAGGGAAGCTGTAGCAGCAGAAGTAGCCCCAGCTAGAGCAGAGACTGGTTCCACATAGGAAGAAACAACATCTGCCCCGGAAATAGCATTGGTCACAGGGGCATCAACAGAGTGAACTGTGGCATCAGCTGATAGCGTGGTACATCAATGTGAGAGGTTTATGGGCAGAGGCAAGGCAGCTCGGGGTCTTTCCGTCTTGGCACGTCTGACTATCACCTCCGACCGGTAGCCTGTGGCCTGGGGGTGGAGCAGGAGGAGCACAAACTAGGAGTCATCAGTACGCTGCACCACTGAGCTGTCAACGTCCCCACCGATGCAGGAGCAAGGAAAGGGGAGAAATCCCACATTAAGCAGGCCCTGGGTAAGTGTGGTTATCCTATATGCGCATGCATCAAAGCCAGGAAGATGCCCAAACAGTGCATCAGCCATTCGGAGAGAGAAGGACAACAGCTGTCTAAGTGTAAACCAGTGGTGATTCTGTATGAGTGGGGAGAGTCAGAACAGTTGCATTTTCCAAACACCACATCTCGGTTGCATTCAAATCCCAAAACAAGCTGCACCAGAAATTGACCCACCCCAAGAATTGGGTCCCCCGGCACAAAAAGAGCAATTGAGTGTATGCTGTTAAGTGCCAGGAGGATTGCTATGAATTGTACATTGAGGAAACCAAACAGACTCTGGTGAAGAGGATGGCACAACACAGAAGAGCTACCACATCATGCCTGGACCCTGGTGTCTACACCCATCCTCAGGCCTGTGGCCACTCTTACAAGAATGAGGATGTGCACATCCTTGATAGGGAGGAATGCTGGTTTGAATGGGGAGTCAAAGAGGTCATCTATGTGAAGAGGGAATGACCATCCCTGAACCAAAGGGGGCTAAGAGTACATGTGTCACCATCTTACAATGCTGTGACTGGAAACATTCCCCAGTCTTATGTGAATAGTGCATGTAGCCATTGTAACTCTAATTAATGGTCACAGCAATTTACATATGAAACCGATCACTGGTTTCAGTTATTATGCAACTGTCCCAGCTTTGGTCATTTTGCAACTGTGCTGTTTATAAGGTTTGGATACCTGCAGTCAGCTGAGACTGATGAAGTCACTTAGATGAGTGATGAAATGTTTCTCCCACTAAACCTTGTGTCCAGATGAACTGATTCAACTTTCTGGGAACAGAAAGAGGGCCGGCAACAAGATGATAGGTCCCAGAGGATGGTATGAGAGATGGCTGAGTTCATAGCTGAGATTGTTTTGGACAGTGTGGGCGCGGTGTCAATAACATCGGATAAAAGAGTCCTTTTTCACAGTTCTTCTGAGAACTGTCGGATATCATCCTTGAGGTTAGTAATGTCATTTTTGCTTTAAGTCAGTCCTGATCGATGTTCACAAAAAAGTACCTTCTATGAAAGTACCTTCTGTACAGGTGGACTATTACTTATTTTGACCCACCTCAGAGGCACACAATAGGACTTTCAATTTTTATGCCTACATTGATTCAATGGAGTTTACATTTTGGTAGACTCAGTCATTTCACAAGGAAAGATTAAGGATTTTTTTCATAGGTGGAATCCAATATCAAAAACCTTGATATAACAACACTATAAGAAGACAACTTTCGTTTATCATAAACAAGCCATGAACACCATATTTGATGACTTTCACTGAATCGAATACATGGCTGAATTGGTACTTAACTGCTGTCATAACATATCAGTCCTTTATAAATTACAGTCGGTTAACGTTGGTTATTTTTTAAAGAGTAACTTAACCCTGTTAACGCTCTACAACTTAGGTGTACCAGGTCACCTATAATTTATAGAGAGACAGACAGACAGAAAGAGCTGGCACTCAACAGTTATTAATAATATCTTCAATGCTGGGTCTTTGGCACACCTACATCCAACAGCTCCATTAGCTGCAGCTAGGTTTATCCTGTTATGCTAACATCACAGAGTACCAAGACTAGCCTGCTATGTTTTAAACTTTACCTGTTTTTTAACCTGTAGATGTCATGTCAACAAACTCATTAAAATGGTCTAGGATTTAGTTACTCTTTAATGACCGCCTTAGTCTTAAGAAAGTGTGCCTAGCCCTCATTACAGATAGAGTTGCCAGATAATAGACGTATGTCTGCAAACTCATGGGCCCATTGTTCTAAAATAGACACGGGTAAAAGGAGACATTTTGGCAATGGTGATATTTGAGGTTGTAGCACCTCCTAAGCCAAATTATATTTATTTGAACATACTGCATACCACCCATTTCATTAATGATGAAAAAACCTTCTTTAATCCCAAGAACACCACAAAAGTAAGATAAAATTTGGAAATACATCATTCAAGGCTTGGTTTAAAAACAAAACTGAAATTCTCTGACCTGTTGACAGTTGTGGCTGTCTGCTTTCATCTGTTATGTACTATATGTATACTGTATGGTACCATGCACATGTCTATTTCTAGTTTCTACTGTGTTGTTTTCCAACTATAGTTCCTGTTTAACTTCAGCAGAATCACATAAAATCCAATAGAACATTTGGAGGTGGCGGAAAGTCTACTGTACTTTTCTGATACTTACATAAACTTTAGAAATACAATTACTAGCTTTTGGCTGTCGTCTTTAGCCTCATATGAAGTCCTGTTAGTGAAGACAGCACTGTCAGCATAACCAGCAGTTAAGCAGCAGTTTTCAACTCAGCCGATTACGAGTAACAAACTTGTCTAACCTCCTTAATGAATACTTTTAAATTCATTTGTATCTCTCCATTGCTGGTCTGCAAATATGTAAGTTTG
>NC_079215.1:46195850-46220850 GCF_029633865.1 Lampris incognitus | reverse complement strand
GTTGCTGCACTAACGCCTCCTCTGGTCATTCTGGGCACCTGTTTGGGGGGGGGGGACTGGGGGGAATAGCGTGATCCTCCCACGCGCTACATCCCACCCCTGGCGAAACTCCTCACTGTTAGGTGAAAAGAAGCGGCTGGCGAGTCCACATGTATCGGAGGAGGCATGTGGTGGTCTGCAGCCCTCCCCGGATCAGCAGAGGGGTGGAGCAGCGACCGGGATGGCTCGGAAGAGTGGGGTAATTGGCCAAGTACAATTGGGAAGAAAAAGGGGGAAAAATCCACAAAAAAAATCATCTTAAAATGCTACCTTAACACTCATCATATGAGGCCGTCGAAGATGCTGACACTTTATTTATTTTGCTGACATAATCGGTTACTTCCTATGCAGGGACCAAAGACCCCAAGACCCATGTGATGCAGGCGACACACGTCTGGTCCAGCGTGTTGGACCAACAAAATATGGCTCAAGTAAAAAAGGTGACTTGAGTAGCTGGGACAAGATGTTCTACAACACTAACACCTTCAGTCTAACCCACAACACCATCACTGTTCTCTACGTCTGCACTCCTTAATATCCTTTATACCTGGACACCTCCATCACTGTCCTCTACATCTAGTATCCTTTATCTAAAAGTGAGTTGGAAGAAACAGAATAGAAACAAGTGTTAATTTACTCTTTAATCTCTCACATATCTGCCATCCCCAACAATCACATGGGCATTCATGAGCCATTTTTGGGTAAAAACTGTTGTCTATTTACAACCTGCAAGTCAAATTAATCAGAAGAAGTCAGCTATTTATTGATTTATTTAACTATTTTTATTGCTCTTTTTAAAGGTGCTACAAGGAGTTCACTGATTATTTATGTCTACATTTAATTGCGATGCCTCTGTATGACTGACATTATAAAAGCCATCATGAGCAAGATGATTAGATATTATTATGTAATGATTTCAATTGCTTGTTTCCTGGTCAGATTAAATCTGAAATCTGATGGAATGATTTATGGCACACAGACAGGATACATGGTCACAATTAGAGATACAATACATCATTGTTGTTGATCTTGCAAACACTTGTTTTTCTAAAACACAACTACATCTCTCACGTTTCCCTGCAAAACAGCACCCGCTACTAGAGAGAACATGTAGCTCTTTGCAACAATGAAGTCATTCTTCCATTAAACACTACCTACCGCTTCTCCACAGTGTTGCACAAAGTAAACACAAACCCCAAACTCGGGGTGTCCGGGTAGTGTGGTGGTCTATTCCGTTGCCTATCAAGATGGGGATCGCCGGTTCGAATCCCCGTGTTACCTCCGGCTCGGTCGGGCGTCCCTACAGAGCAATTGGCCGTGTCTGCGGGTGGGTAGCCAGATGTGGGTATGTGTCCTGGTTGCTGCGCTAGCGCCTCCTCTGGGCGTTCGGGGTGCCTGTTTGGGGGGGGGGAATAGTGTGATCCACCCACGTGCTACGTCCCCCTGGCGAAACTCCTCACTGTCAGGTGAAAGGAAGCGGCTGGCGACTCCACATGTATCGGAGGAGGCATGTGGTAGTCTGCAGCCCTCCCCGGATCGGCAGTGTGGGTGGAGCAGCGACCGGGGTGGCTCGGGAGAGTGAGATTATTTGCTGGATACAATTGTAGAGAAAAAGGGGAACATTAAAAAAAAAACTCCTCATAACATATTTAAGCAGCATTTCATACGGTGTTTTCTCAGCTACACATTCTACATTTAACCAAAATTACCTCACCCTTCAACCTAGGAATTGGAAAATCACACATCTGCTTCTACAACTGCTCTATTCAATGTCCATGAGGTTCTTATAGTCCACCAGGGTATGGGTAAAGCAGATTTGTTGCTCTGCTCTTTTTCTTCTTTTTTTTTTGCTTCTTCTAAGTAAATGTCAAAGAGATTTCCACCTGCCTTCCTTGATGGACTCAAAGATTGCAAGCCGTCATGTCCTCCTGCCAGACGTGTCCCCGGTGTTTTGACCAATGTGGGGACAATTTGTGGGGATGGTGTTGTCATTCCAGCCTGTTAGTCTGTCAAGTCGCACAGCCAGTTGTTTCATTCTTTACACCGTTACTTGTTGCCATCAGAAACAGCGGCACCTTCACAAATAATCGATTTGGTACTGTGAGGCATGAAGACCACTGACCAAACAGAAAAAAAGAAGAAGAAATAGGCAGTTTACAACATACACAGAGAAGCACATCCACAGTTGTATCACCTCTCCTGCGTAGACTGGAGATATTCAAGAAATATTTGTTACCTCAACATACCTGTCAACCGAACAAGTATGCAAACTATGCAAAGCCTCATGGAGAAACCAGCTTGTTCTGAAAATATGTAGAGTGTGTGTGTGTGTGTGTGTGTTAACATTCTATGTATATGTGTGTATGTGTATGTGTGAGCTCAGGGTGGTGGTGGTTGCAGCTCCCCTAGATAAATAAAATGCAATTATCCCTTATCACACTTACAGTGTTCATCCAGTCTAATCTTTTGACACGGGGACTAACGTGAAGAGCCAGCTTATGGTTATGATAATGTTGCTCATGGTTATGATAATGTTAACCTACTTTGAAGTCAAACACCTCTGAAATAACAGAGAGCCAGTGGCCTCTGATTGATAAGTTGCCGTATCAAAGAATTATGAATTTATTGTGCTTTGAGTCAGCCAAGAGGTAAAACCAAGCGCCATCTCACAGCTTTAGCACCCCGGCCATGGCTGAAATCCATGTTTCCCTGGAAGTTGTGCGAGACTTGGCAGGAATGCTCCTATTGCACAGGTGCTTTTGGTTCCTTGTAATGTTGATGACCTTGAAAATCAAGCTCATTTGTGTGGCGGTTGCATTCCTGAAATGTAGGAAATGCTATGCACGTATGCGATAACGGGTGAATACAACACACAAAAACAAACGACCATATTTATAGTATGCATGCTAGATGCAGTATAGACATGCTGTCGTGCAGACGCACACACACACACACACAAAGCAAGACATGCACTTACTACCTCTCATCACTGATGCATACTGGATGTTTAAATTGACTCACTTTTTTTCCTCCCTCGTCAAAACCCTAATTGTCCCATTGATGGAGAGAGCAAGAGTAAGAGCACAGGACCCGACTGTGGGCATTTTTTTTTTCCAGCTGCATTATTCATGAAACATCTTAAGGCTAAAAGTTGTTCCTATCTGGCTGATTTAAGAGAAAAGCCCAAAAATAGTGGGCTTGTCACTCCTAATTTTAAGACTCGTATGGTTAATAGTGATTCACGAAGCATTTTAGCTGTAAAACTAGTCCCTAAATGTGCCATACGTTAGGAGTCACTAAAACTAAATCAGCACACTTCCATGAGTGGCTGCTGACAACAACAGCTGCTGCTGTTGGATTGAAAGCTGATCGCAGCTGCACATCTATCTCTGGTTATTTCTTTCACTTCATGGGCAAGTTGTCAAAGAAGCAAAGGCAGGGGGCGCTGCTGAGCAACCGTTGGAGTAGGCTGTATGTTTAGAGTCTCTCGCGGATTCCAATTAAAATTTTATTCATCTGAGCTTTTTTTTTTTTTTTTTTTTGGATGGAAGATATTCCAGTGAGTTCTGTGCTGGCTAGTTCATCTTTTGGACAAGTTATTATGGCCAGGAAAAAGGCCAAAGCCCATGCAACAGCCCAACAACAGAGGTCTAGTCCGCTGGAAATGACCACAGCTACAGGTACCTCAACCTCGACCCCATGGCTCTACCTCGTCAGGGGCAGGAAACGGAAAAGTATCGATGCAAAGACATTAAAGCTCGAATTATTAACTTCTTTGAGACAGAGATTTTTAAAACAGAACCCTGAGCAGCATTGGGGGAAGATTTGTACACCTACAATCAGTCAAAACACAATTTGCAAACTATAAAGCTGCTTCGGTGCCGAGGTGGCCACACTCAAAGGTACTATGGGGGAAATAGAGGAGTCGCTTTCTGTCTGTATGGATGACGTTGCTGAGCTGAAGTTCAAGTTCGAGCATCCAGCCCAGGGGTGGGCAACATGATCCAGAAAGGGCCGGTGTGGGTGCAGGTCTTTGTTCCAGCCAAGCAGTCAACACACTTGAGTCTAAAAATCAAGGTCCTTAGCAAAAACTATTGGTTGACTAATTGAACCAGGTGTGTAAATGCTTGGTTGTAACAAAAACCTGGACCCACACCGGCCCTTTGTGGATCATGTTGCCCATCCCTGCTGCTGAATTTTCTAAGTTAGAAAATAAGTGTGAGGACCTTCAATCCAGATCGCATCTCAACAATTTACGATTAATGGGGGTTCCTGAGAAGACAGTCATCAACACCACTGCTATCCTGCTTAACACTAGAATGACCAAGATGGTCATTATGACCGTTTTGGATTTTCAAAGTTTAATAACTTTGTTTAAAGGTTTACAAGCTGTTTTGCTGAAGGAAAGGTTTCCAGTTGAACCCAAAGAAGAAAAGGTAAAAAAAAAAATAGGCAGCTGGAAAAGATACAGACCTGCCACTCCCTGAATGACCCTAAAACTGCATATGTTTGCATTAAATTGAGTTTTAGATCAATCGCACAAAAACAATTATGATGAGATCTACCTAAAATGACCATGGCGATCAAAATGCCCGCCGGTTTTTAAACTCTATATTCTGGGTTCCACATAAATGCCCAATTGAGATATTAATGCATTGCATATGTTAGTATGTCTGTTATGAAATGACTGACACCAAAATTAATATGTAATTAACATTTTAACAACTATAATACTATTTTAAACAATTTAAACCTCAGAGCGACATTGTCGAACTTGAATAACAAAATTGAAAAAGTGAAAATATTACCTGAAAAACAAAATGGAAAACACATATTGCTAATCTAACAAACATAACCAGGCTTATAAAACTTGAAATGTAAAAAAAAAAAAAAAAAGAACTAAAAATAACCATTTAAATAGTCCCAAACAACGACCGGGACTTTAAAAACTAACACAACGACCATGGCGGTCACTTTGACCGTTTTGGATTTACAAATTTTAATAACTTTGTGCCGCCCGTTAAAGCAGTGGTTAGTGCAGCCTCCTCGAAAAAAGAAGGTCCTGGGTTTGAGCCATGCAGTAGACTACTGCATGGTGTCGCAGTGGTTAGCGCAGTCGCCTCACAGCAAGAAGGTCCTGGGTTCAAGCCCCAGGGTAGTCCAACCTTGGTGGGTCATCCCGGGTCATCCTCTGTGTGGAGTTTGCATGTTCTCCCCGTGTCTGTGTGGATTTGCTCCGGGTGCTCCGGTTTCCTCCCACAGTCCAAAGACATGTAGGTCAAGTGAGTCGGCTACGTACTAAATTGTCCCTAGGTGTGACTGTGTGTGTGTGTGTGTGTGTGTGTGTGTGTGTGTGTGTGTGTGTGTGTGTGTGTGTGTGTGTGTATACATGTTTAACTATCCTTATGTGGACCAAATGTCCTCATTAGGATAGACAAAACAGAAACCACCTACCTTGTGTGGACATTTTAGAGGTCCTCACAAGGAAAAGGGTCTATGTTAGGGTTAGGACTTGGTTTTAGGGTTAAGGTTAGAATTAGGGTCAGGTTAAGATTAGGGTAAGGGTTAGGGTTAGGCAAGTAGTTTGGGTGGTTAAGGTTAGGGTTAAGGGCTAGCAAATGAATGTAGTCAATGAGGGGTCCTCATAAGGATAGTGAAACGAGTGTGTGTGTGTGTGTGTGTGTGTGTGTGTGTGTGTGTGTGTGTGTGTGTGTGTGTGTGTGTGTGTGTGTGTGTGTGTGTGTGTGTGTGTGTGTCGGCCCTGTGATGGCCAGGCTGCCTGTCCAGGGTGTCTCCCCGCCTGCTGCCCAATGACTGCTGGGATAGGCTCCAGCATCCCCGCGACCAAGAGTAGGATAAACGGTTTAGATAATGGATGGATAACATTGTGGAAAAATAAAAAAAAAGATTCAGACCTTACGTTCCCTGAATGCTCCTAAAACTCATATATTTGCTTTCAAATGAGTTTTAGATAAATAAAAAAAAGTTATGATAAGATCTACCTAAATTGACTATGATTGTCATGGCACGTGTGTTGTTCGCATCATTTCCTTCACAACGCTCAGTTCTTTTTTTTTACATTCCACACTTTATAGGCCTTCTTACATTTGTTAGATTAGCAATATGTATTTTCTGTTTTGTTTTTCAGGTATTATTTCCAACCTGTCTGGGCGCAGCCGCCGATACAGACACACCATGACTACCACCGAGGTGTTGCAATATTTACAGGCGTTTGACACCGGCGAATTTAGATTGTTAGAAAAATAGTATTAAAATTGTGAAAATGTTAATTTTGGTGTCAGTTGTTTCTTAACAGACATGCTTACATGCAATGCATTATTTTAAAAACCGTGGGCTGGTCATTTTAGTAGCTTTTAAGTTCCGGTCGCTGTTTTGGACTGTTTAAATGGTTGTTTTTAGTTATTTTCTTTTTTTTTTACATTTCACATTTTATAGTCCTTGTTATATTTGTTTGATTAGCAATATGTGTTTTCCTTTTTGTTTTTCAGGTAATATTTTCACTTTTTCAATTTTGCTATTAAAGTTCGACCATGTTTCTCTGAAGTTTAAATTGTTTAAAAATGCTATTATAGTTGGTGTCAGCGGTTTCATAAGAGACATACTAATATATACAATGCATTAATATCTCAATTTGGGTATTTTTCTTGACAGAATACAGAGTTTAAAAACCGGCGGTCATTGTGACCGCCCATGGTTGTTTTAGGTAGGAGGGAAATCCCGGTCATTCTAATGTTAAAGTCGTGTTCAAGCTGGGCAAAGCCACTGCTAGACCAGGCGCACAGAACCACCTAGCCAACGAGTTATACCTATCTCGGCGTGAATGTTTATTGAAATACAAGTGCACTTTATCTGCTGCAAAAGCGGTGTATCTCTCGCTAATCAGTGTTAATAAACATAATCCCAGATTTCTCTTTCAGATAGGGGAGGACATGATGAGGGTTGGACTGCGGGAGGATACATCAGACAGAAAGCTATGAAGGGCAAAAATCCTCTGTGGCGACCCCTGAGAAACAGAGGAGGAGGAGGAGTAGAAGAAGAATCCTAGATTTATTTTTGCCACTGTAGCTAAATTTACTAAAAAGCAGCCATCTATTGGCTACCCACCATTCACACCCCATGATTTCCCACACCTTTTCTGTAATAAAGTTGAGGAGATTAGAAACAAAATTAATTCTTCAACTCCAGCTACTCCTGCAGATCCTGTCTTACCAAATTCATATCTATACAATGGACCACAGATAGTCCTTGTCATTACAGCTTTTAAGAATATCTCTCTTGATATTTTGACTAAGTTCGTGTCACCTTCTAAACCAACTACTTGCCTACTTTACTGCTTACCAGCAAAACTTTTTCAAGACCTCTGGCCTTTCCTGTAATGCTAGACATTGTTAATTTATTACTTACTACTGGCACTGTTCCCAGCAGTTTTAAGACAGCTGTGGTTAAACCTCTACTTAAGAAACCACAGCTCGATCCAGGGTCTCTTAAATAATCGACAAGTTTCTAATCTTCCATTCTTTCCTAAAGTCCTAGCGAAAGTTGTGTATCAACAACTTTCAATGAATATAGAAGAAAACTTTCTATATTAACCATTTTAATCAGCTTCAAGGGCCTGTCACTCCAGTAAACGTGTTCTAACCAGAGTGGAAAATTATCTTCTACTTGTTATGGATTCTGACTCCACCTCTGTGCTTCTATTACTGGACCTCAGTGCAGCCTTTGACGTTTGATCCCAGCCTTTCCTTGGATAAGCACATTAAAGAAATCACCAAGGCTGCCCTTTTTCACTCACATAACATAGCTAAAATTGGGTGTTTCCTTTCCATCGTTGACACAGAGACTCTAATACATGCATTTGTTTCATCCAGACTTGATTTCTGTAATGTTGTGTTTTCAGGTCTGCCACGTGCTAGTACTAAAAGTCTTCAGATGGTTCAGAATGCTGCAGCTAGAATCCTAACTAAAACAAGAAGATTTGACCATATTATGCCAATTCTTGCCTCCCTTAATTGGCTTCCTATACGTGTTAGATCAGACTTCAAGGTGCTCCTGCTGACATAAAATCCTAAATGGGCTTGCCCCATCATACCTGTCTGATCTCCTTAAATCATATATTCCATCTGGAGCTCCTCACTCTCAGAATACAGGGCTCCTGTGTGTACCCAAAGTGAAAAAGAAGTCGGCTGGTGGCAGGGCCTTTTCCTATCGGGTACCGTTCTTATGGAATAACATGCCTGCTGCCATCAGACAATCCGAGTCTGTTTAGTCCTTTAAATCCAAACCTAAAACTCATCTTTTCGCCTTAACCTACAATAAGATGTCTTTAAACTCAGTACTTTATGAACCTGTACTTCATGGTGGGTTGGTTTCTGTCTCAATGAATTTACCAAACTGTTTTCATCTCTCTCACATCTTTCTCCCTCTGAATAATGTGTCTTCCTGTCTTCTCCCATATATGTTAAGGGTGTGATGTGAGTCTCCCCTGTGTGCATGTGTAGTCTGCCCTCCTCCCAGGTCTCCATGGTGATATTGGCCATCAGCTGGATGCTGCTTGGCATCCTCCTCATCATACTCTATCTTATAAAGCCATATCATTTTGTTATCCTGTTTCAATGTTATATCCCTCTCTCTCTCCGATGTGTGACTAATGTCTTTTCTCGTCTCTTCTACCGTGTATGTGAATGGTGTGATGTAAGTTTCCCGTTTGTGCGCACATAGTCTGTCCTCCTATTAGGTCTAACTGGTGATGGTGGTCACATGGCTCAGGTCCTAGGCTGTTCTGGACAGTGCTGGGCATCCTCCTCATCACATTCTTCATGCAGTTTATATTCCATTATAATTCTGTTATCCACTTTCAATGCTGTATTCTCTAAATCGTGTTTTATTCTGTACACACAACATCCATTACACGTCTGTCTGTCTTGAGAGAGTGATCCCCCCTCTGTTGCTCTCCCTGAGATTTCCTATTTTTTCTCCCTGATTAAGGTTTTTTTTTTTTAGGGAGATGGTCCTTATCTGATGTGAGGGTCTAAGGACAGGATGTTGTATTGCTGTAAAGCCCACTGAGAAAAATGTCCAATTTGTGATATTGAGCTATACAAATAAAATTGCCTTGGCGTGAGGCCGAGACCTGGTGAATGACCATGACCCATTATCGCCAGGTTCTATTGTTACAATGCCTGTGCAAATATTTTATGATGTGCAAGAGAGGTTCATCAGATTAATACCAGTGATATGAAGGTCTCCATTTTTACTGACTATATTGCCAAAGTGGCCCGAGCGCGGGTGACATTTAACGGGGTCAGGAAACACCTGCGTGGTGTGGATGAGGTTCGCTTTAGTCATTTCTAAGCGGCCCGACTTCGGATCAGCTGTAGAGGTGTGGAAAAAGACTTCTACTAGGCAGAGGATGCTAAAGCCTATCTTACAGTACCCCCTCCCCCCAGACGTTTTAAAGTTTCAAAATACTCTGAGATGATTAATATATTGTTTAATGTGATTTTCCCCACATAAGAAAGTAAAAAAAAAATCCCTGAAAAAGGGGCTGAAAGCACATCTACGATTTATCCCTGATTAAAAAATTCTGGATCTATGAATATGCAAATATCACGTCTCATGCCCCGCCCACCACCGCTACTTGTTCTAGGTTTACTGGTGAAAGAGTGGTGTGCATCAAGATGGCTAGTGTTAGAGTAAACATGGGAGAGATTTAGCCGTACATGTTTGAGCCTCAGTCAGACCCAGATTCAGACTCTGTTATGCACCAAAATCGGTGACTAGAAGTCATCTCAGAATGGTAAGTGTAGTTAGCATATTTTATTTGTTTGTTATTAGTTAGCTTGTAACAGGTAGTGGTTGACACAGCAATTACATCTGCTACAATGTTAGTGTGTTCACATCGTCACGTTATTATGTAATTATATACCAGGGGTCTGATCAAAGTTTGTAGAAAGTATATTCTGTCTGGCTGAGATTTTTATCCATCCAGCCATCCATTTTCCAAGCTGCTTATCCTAATTAGGGTCGCAGGATGCTGGAAACTACCTGCGAATTGCGGGTAAACACCCTGGGCAGGTCGTCAATCGATGTCAGATTTTTATATTTTTATATCACGTGTCATATCTGTTTATCTTGATAGCCAACCAACTTTGCTTGTGTCGGTGTGGTCATTTTAGGGCAGGGTAACCGGTTTACTAATCATAAATGGAGGAATAAAATACACAGATCATCGCCAGATTCAGCTTAACCGGAAAGAGAGATTTATTTATTCGTGCTCCTGCACATAGTATATGACAATCACTCACATGAGGCATCACAGCGCCACCACTGTCAGGAGGCAGTACAAATTAAATCACTGCATGAGAGCGCAACAATCCCCACACAAATCAAAACCCCCACTTGCTCTCATAATGCACAGCTCAAACACATTGTCACGCTTGTCTGGCAAATTTGAACATGTGAAACATAAAATTACATTCCAAACATAAGATTCCCACACTTCTCTAGTATTTTTGATATGTACATCTTTTGATTCATCCTTACTTCTCCCTCACTCTCATCGAAATCAATGCCTAGAAGGTGCTTAAGTTTCTCGACATCTTTCATTTTGAACTTTGCTGTCAACATTTTCTTCACATCATTGAGAGAATCGTTGTCCCTGGCTGCAATGAGTAGATCATCAACCCAAATTATCAGTATCATCCTATCACTCCCTGTTCCTTTGGTGTATACACAGTGGTCTGCTGAATTCTGTGTAAATCCATTCTCACTGAGGTGATCGTGTAGCACTCTGTTCCAATTTCGTCCTGACTGTTCAAGGCCATAAAGTGACTTGTTCAGGTTACCGACTAGTTTTCCACCTGTCTCTGATCTGACTTCAAATCCTTCTGGTTGCTATATGGACACCTCACAATCAATAGGAGCATTTAGATAAGCTGTCTTAGGATCCATTTGATGGTGTTCAATGTCATATTGAGCTGCCATTTGCATCAGGGTACATATTGATGTCATATTAGCAGTTGGAGAGAAAGTCTCCTTGTAGTCTATTCCAGTCTGTAACAATTTGTAACCTATCTTGCCTTGTATGTCTCTGACCCGTCTGCATTGCTTTTGACTGCATAGATCCACCTCTCCCCCCACTGCGTTTTTACCCTTTGGCAGTGTAGTCAATGTATATGTGTTATTTTCTCTAAGAAAATTAATCTCCTCTTTAATATACCAATTCTGTGAACGTGATGAGCCCATGGCTTCATCAAAAGTTTGTGGTACACTACTACACACTATTCTGTAGCAATAGTCAACACTGGCTAATATATGGTCATCGTTGACAACATCAGATACATAGTCATTAAAGTATTCAGGGCGTTCCTATCCCTTTTGGGGTAGCGCATACCATAACTATATCCTGTCATCCCCTGTATAGCATCTATTTTGTCTGTTTCTAGTTAGTCATTTCTGGGTTTGCCATGTTAGACTCTTGGCTCCCTTTTTGTGTCTGCTCAGCTGTTTGAGGTTTTGGCGTGGGGGATGCCCATCTCTTCCAGTGAACATCATCTGTCATCATCAGGTCAGTCTGAGTTTCATGTTCAACTACTCCCTTCATAATGAACTTCACAAGCCTATGCTTGAGTACTTTCTCTGTGTCTGGGTAGTAGACTGGGTTCACTGGGCTGTTCTTGTCAAATCCTACAAACACTTCCTTTCTTGCACCTGGAGTCTAGCTTTTTCTCGTTTTGTTTGTATGCATAGCACATCGTTCCAAACGCTCATTTTAGAGAGGTCAGGCTTCTTCCCTGTCAACATGTAGTATGGGGTTTGCTTGAGAGGATTATTGTATAACCTGTTGCAAATTACTGCAGCAGTCATCACAGCATATGTCCACAAATCCTTAGGCAAGTTGGTCTCAATAATCATACACCTGGCCATTTCAGATAGTGTTCTCCAATTTCTCTCAGCAGTCCCGTTTTGATGGGGCGAGTAAGGTGCCGAGGTCTCATGTCGTATGTTATTCTTACTCAATAGTGCGTGGAACTCTTTAGCCGTGTACTCTGTGCGATTATCTGACCTAATACACTTGATCTTCCCATGGGGGGGGGGGGGTAGTGTCAGCAATGAATTGTTCAGTTGCTTTGGTAGTATCACACTTTGCCTTCAAAAAGTACACAAACACTACGCTAGTGTAGTCATCTGTTAACAATAAAACATATCTGAAACCATCTTTTGTTTCTGGCTCAATAAGGCCAGCTAAATCAGTGTGCACTAGCTCAAATGCTCCCTTTGCTCTGGTTCTTGGTTTCTACTCTGAGCAAAATTTCCCTGTATGCAGACCTCGCAGTTTAGGTTAGATCTATTAATTGGGCCCTTAATTTTCATTCCCTCTACAGCATTTTGCAGTTTAGAGACATCATAGTTACAGTGACCTAGGATTTCATGCCAGGTTGGAATATATATAGCACGCATGACACTCATCATCATTCTCACCACTGTAAGTGTTCAAATAGTACAGTCTGTTGTACTCTGATGTCGAACCTGGTCCCGTCTTTGTGGATGAGCTGGCCACAGCCCTGTTGAAAGTTCAGTGAGGTGTCGTTGGCCATTGCAGTTTTCACCGAAAAAAATGTCCTGTGGGTAGGATAGGAAGTACAGCACTCTTTTCTATGTTGCCTTCACCTGTTGACCCTCGCTGTTCGTCAGGAATGCCTCCACATCACCTCTTTTCCACGCCATACCACTCTTCCTTTTTCCGTCAGCCAATTCTAAGATGTGCTTTTCCATCTGGAAAGTGTCATCAAACTTACTGAACTTTTTTAATGTCTGTGATTATGTGGGATGTCGCTCCCATATTGACCATCAGGCCTCTCTGTCTTGATCTGTTGAGCTGACTGTCACTTATCTTGAGCGCATAGCCATGTTCTTCTTCTTCGGCATCAGTCGTTTGCTTCACGTCATCTCTCTTTCTCCGTCCACATGTGGCATCTTTGTGTGTTGCACTTTTGCAAAAACTGCACCACTGCTTCGGCCTCTGGTTCTACTCTTGCAGACATGCCCTAGCAATATGTCCTTTCTGGTTGCAGCTGTAGCAAGTAATATTCTCTCCCCACCCCACTCCCAAAGTAGAGGTAATCACCTTCATTACACCATCATCATTTGAGTTAGCACTTAGCTTCTCGGTGCTCTCAAAACTTCTCAACTTGGTTTTGAAGTCAGCAAATGATAGTTTCCCATCACCCTGGGTTATGTGGATGGCAAACGGTTTAAATGACTCCGGCAACCCTTTCAGAATCATAACAATGAAAAGTCCATCATTAAGAGTCTTTCAGCATTTCTCAGTGCTGTTATAGCTGTCTCTGCCCAAGTAATATAGTCCGTGACACTCTCGTTAGCAGCTTTCTGCAGAGACGTTAGCTCAGTGTATAGGCTAATCACCCGTGGTTCGCCTTTACCTGCTAGTGGTCCCTCAATATTTTCAGAGCTTTTCGTCCATCATCAGCTGCATCTCTCGACCATAGAGTTTTATCATCCAAAAACTGTATCAGTTCAGCATACACTTCTTCATTTTTATTAGCATCATCTTCTTCATCATCATCATCTGCAGCAGCTGGCTTGTGCAGTATGGTGTCTTTCAGCCCTTGTAGATTCAGGTGGCCCAAAAACTTTGGCTCTCACAACTCGTAATTTTTCTCAGAGTACAACATCCATCCATTATCCATTATCCAAACTGCTTATCCTGCTCTCAGGGTCATGTGGATGCTGGAGCCTATTGGGCGGCAGGTGGGGAGACACCCTGGATAGGCTGCCAGGCCATCACACACACACACACACACACATGCACACACACACACACACACACATTCATACCTAGGGGCAATTTAGTATGACTGATTCACCAGACTCACATGTCTTTGGACTGTGGGAGGACATCGGAGCCAGTGGCCCCCCCAGAAATGTGTCATAGGGGTGGCCAAGTGGGGCCACTGAAAATCTTGGGGTGGCACACCAAAACCAAAAGCCATGACTGAATTTCAGGAATTCTATTATGCCGTTGTAGTGTACTATATAGGCTAGTTGAAAACTGTCAATATGAGAGTTAAGGAATTGCATACTGAACTACTTTGGTTTCTTATTTTTTTTACAGTTAATTTTACTAAATATCTGATGTGCATAGACAAATACCGGTACAGTTAACATTTTGAGTTCCTCAACAATCCTGTTTTAATGTGTTATGTATCTGTATATACTGTACCGTGTTAGACGATTCATTGTGATATTGCATATGTCCAAAAATGAAAAACAAAGCATATGCGTGGCTGGGGGGGCCAGCGGGGGGCCAGGGATAGTATCAGGGTGGCTGTGACCACCCCTGGCCACCCATTGGGGGCGCCACTGACCGGAGCACCTGGAGGGAACCCACGCAGACACGGGGAGAACATCAGCCTGCAGAGTGCGCGACAACGGACTTTTTTAGTGGCGCCGCTGCAGCAGAGCGGACCTACATGAATCCGATCAGGATCAAATTCCAGAATTGAAAACTGGTTTACATTGCACACTGCAACGTTTTTCAGGTGAAAAATTATGCACCTCGGACTGCCAACATCATTTCATATGCCTGAACTTTGAAATGTTAGCTAAATACATAGTTCACAGTTTTACTATTATCAAACAACTAGCAGCAGCTAGCAAATAGCTAACCTAGTTAATGCTATTTGTAAGTCACAAAGGAAATATTTTACATGCAGAAAGTTTCCATTTGACTGTTGGTTGAGTAAAAGAAATGCACAACGTACATACTGTTTCATGCTCGCTGTCGCAGTCCCAGGATAAATAGTCGGCACAGCAGTCGACTTCAAAGCTAATTTATTGTGAAAACCCAGTGACTTTTGCATTAGGTCATGGAAACCCTCCTCACTGAAATGAACATTGCAGATACGCAGTCCCTCCAGGTTTGCAGGCATATGAGCCCAATGTCTGTAAATAAATTCCAATCATTTCAGCAGTAAAGTGGGATTTTTTTGGTAGATAGTGGAAGGAAGCTCCAGGGTCTGGTTAACATCCAAAAACTGCACACTTTACTATTTTTTGCTGTCAAAACTTTCACTATCTGTTGTCTTGTTTCACCCCGTTTATTGTAAAGCGACTTTGAGTGTTAGAAAAGCGCTATTTAAGATTGATTTATTATTGTTATTATTATTATTATCCTAATGCAGACTCACTCTGTACTGACAAATCTGCTCTGCACATGAGGTTTCAGGTTTCTTTACCCACCCTGTATTTGCATATTAGACACCTATTGGCTTTCGGATTTGTGATATACCAAATCTAGTTTACCCGATGTATGTTTGAATCTCAGATTTTAGGGAAGTCCACAGACAGCTTCTCATCCAGTAAAGGAGTGTGCAAAAAAAAAAGCACTCTAGTGACAAACTTTGCACAGATACAATTCAGTTATATGAGTATAGTCAAGACCAGCCATCTTAGGGGACACAAACATAGGACATTTTTGAGTGGAGGGGTACTTTAAGAAGATTAACATTGGGTGATGTTTCTACACTATACATACGTTGCAATAATGTAATGCCCTCATGCCTTCAGTTTACATTTAAATACTTGTTTAAATGTTATGTTTGTTTACTTTTGGTTATTTGTTTACTGTTGTTAGTTGCTCCTCTGCAATTTTCCTCAACATGCAGTGTATTGAAATTGATGTGTGATAATTCGTTATTCTGCACTTATATTATGCCTCCAAAGATAAGGTATAATAGGGTATATAATAAGACTATATATATACACATAGATACACATGTATCTGTATATGTATACATATCTATACATGTATATATATAGCTTTTTTTTGGAAACCATCAATGGTGTTGATAAAAGTGCTCAACAAATGAGGAGTGGAATATCAATATATGTGTAGGAAAAAAACATGTAATACATAGCAGTACAAGCTTGTTTCGTGCATCGCACACTCATCAGCTGCTAATGTGATTCCACAAAGAAAACAGACAGTATATGTTTCCCTGTGTCACACCCCTAATTTCGGTGGACAGCAACCAATCAGAGGAGAAAACATTTGAACTATTACAACCAATGGGGTAGGTAGTTACGATGCACAGCAACCATTGGTGGGGTAGAAAACATTACAACCAATGGGGTAAGGGCTTGGGGCTTGTTTTGAAAAAAGCATTTAAATGATCAGGGCACTGTTGAAACAGCATACATTTAGAATATAACAAGGTCACATCAAATAGGGTAATTTATGTATATAATATAATGGGGTGGTGTTGGGGCACAGTTGGAAGGGCAGACAGTTAAAAAAAACAAAAAACAATACACTCGATAAATGTCACATGTATATCTAATGGGGGGAATAATAAAGACATTTTACTTGTAATTACAAAGGAGATATTTTTTTCAGTGCTACAGCTGGTGGCCAATTTATTTCTACTATCCAGATCTGCAAATAATAAAATATTTTTCTGCCAAGCACAGCTTACGTCTTTTACCTCTAACTGAATATGCACTACTCTTTGCAAGGATTTCCCTTGAGACAGAATAACTGATATTCTTGTCTACCAATAACCAAATGTGGCGGCTTAAGGCCGTTGCATTTTTTGCATGCTCGTTTCTGAAGCTACTCATATGGGCATTAAACCTAACTTTAAAAGGGCCCTCTGTTAATCCCATGTAAGTGTCCACATTGTAGTTGTCTTCTCTTGTCACCGATGCTGGTAGATAACTCCCTCTATCTGACATTTTCCTTCTAGAGGACACGATGCCTTAACACTGCATTTGCAGTTGGAGGTGCTTGGTTGCGGTGAGGGGGTCTGTGCCTTGGCCATGATGCTTGTGTTGTGGGATGAAATAACCTGCTGAACATTTGGCATGCAGCTATAGCTCATTTTGACTGTGTTCCTGTTGAATATTTTCCTCAATTGGTGGTCTGGGGTAAAGCACTCATCCAAAAGCTTGAAAAATAGTTTTCCAATATCAGAGGCCACGGTGTCGCTGTAGGGAGGATTATACCAGCTGATGTTTTGCCTTCTGCTGTGCTTTTTTTTTTGCTGGCTGTCATTAATTGATGGTGGATTGTACTTAAGCCTGAAATTATATCCACATTTTTGTAAGGCTTCTTGGTATGGGGGGGGGGGCTGCTTCATTAAAGATGGTTTCTCTGGATGATAAACATGAGAGTCTCTGTTTGACCAGCCAGTCTACATGTGTTTTGTGGACTTGGAGAAGGCTTATGACCGTGTACCCCGGGGCACTCTGTGGGGGGTACTGCAGGAGTACGGGGTACCGGGGCAGTTGCTACAAGCCATCTGGTGCTTGTATAACCAGAGTGAGAGATGTGTCCGCATTCTCGGCACAAAGTCAAACACATTTTTGGTGGGTGTCGGACTGCCCGGGCTACACACATTCATGAAATATGCTGTTGGGTTGATTTTCCTTATTTAGCTTGGGGCAAACTGGAAGCCCGGTCTTGCTATCCTCCATCCTCCTATATCTGCTCTTATATATATGCCTCCCTTCCAACCAAGATTTCAACGTGCATCAAAAATCCAGTTGTGCTCAATATATGAAGATTTGGTATCAATTTAGGAATCATTTCAAATTTCTCGCTGCATCTCCTTTAGGTCCATTATTAGGGATGCATGATGATATTGGCATGTCATCGGTATCGGCCGATAAAGGCATTAAAATTAAATATCGGCATTGGTTCGAAATGTCAATATGATGGGCCGATAAGATGACGCTTTAATTATGGGCACGCGATGCGAACCATTGTCCAGGCACCGATGCGGCACATCACGTAGGCCGGGTGGAGTGGTTTATTTTACCTGCTGCACCAACTGCATCTGTGTTGCGTGTGGTTGCATGCGAGTGGTGTTTTTTGAGGAGTTTTCTAATGAGATTTCAAGTAGGCTAGTTTGGAAAATGTGTAATTGAAGTGACAAATGCTTTAACTGGTGCTGAATTAATTAACTATAACATTTTAACTGCAGGATCATGGATACACATCGATTAGATTGATTTATTATTTTAATGTGCAATAGAAAAACACACACGTTTGCACTGCTGCATCACATTGCCTCCGGTAGAAACAGGTATTTATTTTAATCCTTTTTAAACAGATTGTACTCCTTTTTTTTATTCAGTTCTATGTATTTTTTGCCTGTTTGAGAGATGTGTGCCCACATGGTGAGAGAAAAAAATAGAAAAAATAGAGATAAAAATAGAACTCAACAAAAATCAATAAAAATAGAGATCAACAGCTCGATGCCCGTGCAGTTTCCGTGGTCAGTGTAGCAGCTTCAGTTCAGTCCACTACTGGAGATACTTTATTTTCTCTGCAATTAGATAGAAAAAAAGTGCATATATTGGTATCAGCATCGACAATCTGCAAAAATGAGTTGGGAAATATCGGCACGTCAGATATTGGCAAGAATCCAATCTCCTGCACCCCTATCCATTACATATCAATCACCTGTTTCCTTCCTCATATTTGGATTCCACTTTTCAAGTATGGCATAACAAAGGTATACAGTGTTTCCTTGATTTATATCCAGATGGTATTTTCACCAGCTTCACCAACTTATCATCACTGTATTGATTGCCTACAAACCATATTTTTAGGTACTTGCGAGTTAGACACTTTTTTCTAATTGTTTTTCTGATCTTCCTTTTTCACCTCTCCAACAATCATAGGACGGTTTGCATACTTCCAAGACACTATGAATAGGGATTGTTTCAGAGGCGTATGACCGTATTCTGGAACGTTGTTGTCTAGAACAATGGCTGCTTGGGAGGGTGAGCTTGGACTTCAACTCATTGAAGAGTGGTGGGAAACAGTTGTGGGTGGCTACGTACTGTCTCGTCTTGTGCTCATCTTGCACTCATTAAGTTAAAGGTTATACACAGGACTGGTTGCCGTCTTTGGGACCCCAAATGAGTCAGGTCAATTAAATTCTGTGCAAAAATAAATTATTATTTTTTCATCTTTAGCAAGACACATACCAGCTACTCCAACAGGGGGAGTCTCCTAATCCTCCCTCTGTTTCACAGTGACTCAAAGACTCTGTAGAAAGACACTCTGAAAATGTAATATACAATGAGAGGATATACTGATAAGTTGTTTTTTTTTTCCCACAAATGGCAACCTCTTGTATCTTACTTTACAGCAGGTCCTGCTGCACCATAAGGGCTAGTTTGTTAAATTTTGCTATGTGTATCCATTATCCAAGCCTCTTGTCCCAATTGGGGTCACGGGATGCTGGAGCCTATCCCAGCAGTCATTGGGCAGTAGGCAGCCGACACCCACATACACACACACACACACACACACACACACACACACACACACACACACACACACATTCACACGGCCGATTCACCTGACCTACATGTCTTTCCACTGTGGGAGGAAACCGGAGCACCCGGAGGAAACCCACGCAGACATGGGGAGAATATGTAAACTCTACACAGAGGACGACTTGGGAAGACTCCCAAGATTGGACAACCCCAGGGTTCAAACCCAGGACCTTCTTGCTGTGGTTCTGTGAAGCAACCACGCAAACTACTGTGCCACCATGCCGCCCATATATGTAGCTAATTTGTTAATTTTTTTTTGTGCCGCCATTGTAGTGTAAGTCTAATGTATAGTCTGATGTACCATGTTGTTGTTGTGGTTGACACATCGAAAGAATAAATGCAGTCAGGAATTGGAGGGGATGAAAGCAAGTGTGGGAACTCTATTTTCATTGTTTTCATTGTCCTTTTTTGTGTTCGGCACCTTACTAGAGATTTTTTGTGGGTGCGGCCCATCACACTCTTACCGATGGTGTACATCACGTTGGACTCTCTTCCGAAGTGTTTCCCACCGATCCAGACTTTGGAGTTGCTGTTGTTCTCAGAAGAATTCACTGACATGGAGGGATCCCCTGTCAGCCAATCACCAGGGGCGCATTAAGCGAAATGAAGCATCATCCACGTCAACAGGGTCAACCCTGTTCTCCCCTCTTAGCTTAAGACTTCCCACAATTCCTTAGTAAATATTGATCTCAGCAGCTTCTTGCATCAGTTTTGAGAAGGAACCTTAGTGCCATGTAGGAGTACTCTTGGTGCTAAAATAAAATACTTAATCAATATGGTCTGAGACCCATTACTGCGGACAGCGGGGGAGAACAATGAAAGACTCAGATGTTAGACTTCCTTTTATGAATGATTTTCCCCCCCTTTTTCTCCCCAACTGTATCCAGCCAATTACCCAACTCCTCCAAGCCGTCCCGGTCGCTGCTCCACCCCCTCTGTTGATCCGGGGAGGGCTGCAGACTACCACATGCCTCCTCCGACACATGTGGAGTCGCCAGCTGCTTCTTTTCACCTGACAGTGAGGAGTTTCACCAGGGGGACGTAGCGCGTGGGAGGATCACGCTATACTCCCTCAGTTCCCCCTCCCCCGAACAGGCAGCCCAATCGACCAGAGGAGGCGCTAGTGCAGTGACCAAGACAAGTACCCACATCCGGCTACCCACCCGCAGACACGGCCAATTGTGTCTGTAGGGACGCCTCACCAAACCGGAGGTAACATGGGGATTTGAACAGGCGATCCCCGTGTTGGTAGGCAATGGAATAGACCACAATGCTACAAATGCTTTTTATAGGGTGGGTCATGTCATGTCTTGCCCACCCTATTGCAGCTGAATATAACATGAAATAATATGAAACATACAGCAGGATTAAAAGAAAATTAAAGCTGGTGGAAAACTGAAAATAAATTGGCATGCGTTTTCCTCTTTCTCTTCACACACCTTTCTTTAACAGATTGTGCATGGCAGCTATTTTGGGAGAGTCACATGTTGGGGAAAAAAAAGGATTTGCATTAAACACCTCTTTTCTCACCAACTGTCAAACAAACGACTTTGTTAGTGAAAAAGAAATCAACTTTATAGATGACGACACCGCGTGTAATCTGGGGCTCCGATACAAACTTTCCTCAGCATCCACTTTCTCTTGCAGTCACATGCATCCTTAATGAACTTGAGAGGCAGCCCGACTTCTGAGGGATGTCAGGAGGTATCAACACTGTCGCCAACACAGTTGAGGGGGAAGAGACGGTTTGAAAAAAAGTGACTGAAGTCCCTGAGAGAAAAAGAGAAGGGGCAGAGAGGAGGATAAGAGGAACAGACTGATTCACGAAACCCTACAGCAACCCTCAAGCTAAAATCCATAACTTTGCCTCTGTATGGGTTGGCTGTCACAGTGCAGCAGTCAGTCAGTCATCCAGTCACATAAATGTATGCACACATAAATTAAAAAAAAGTGCATGTATAATTGCACAAGTAGACATATGCATAAGAACAAACAATGACATACACAGGTGCACGTAGACAAATGCAATTGTACTGGCACATATTAATGCTTCCAAACACAAGTGGATTTCCCTAACATTTAAAGTTTCCATGTGTGCGTGATGAGGCATGTGTGTGTGCAGCTGCCTGTGTGTGAGCCGGACTGTCGGTCAGTTTCCTGTCGCACCTGTTACCACGGTTCAGCAAAGGTTCTCCACATGCCTCTGGCCCTGCCTCCGGCCAGTCAAAGCTCGAAGGCTTTGCTGTGACAGCTAAATAGGCCCTCTGCTCTGTGTCATCACTTCGGTGAAAACTCAGGAACTGGATTTCCCTCTGTCCGTGGAAAGACTCCATCTCCACCTCATGCACACAGTGTGACTGGCAATCCTGCATATCCATTTCTGTATCTCGGTGTGTTTGTGTATGGATATGTGCATGTGTGTATGTGTGTGTGTGTGTGTGTGTGTGTGTGATAGAGAGAGAGAGAGAAGAAAAAGAGTAAAGGGGGGAGATGGAGAGCTGCTGCATGTGTTGAGTGGGTTGGATGAAAGGTGAACTGCCTCCCGCATGCCAAACCAGAGAAGTTTCAAAGGAAGGTTTAAAGTGGCAGTCAGTGTGTGAATGACTGTTCTTCCTCCAGATAGGCTAGATACAAACCAGTGAGATGGGGTAACTGGGTGAGGGAAGAGGGGATGAAAAGAAGGAAGAGAGCCTGTCAGCAGTGCCTGTCACAGGGATTGGAAGTACATGCCCCAGTTTCCTAGGGTGGCAACTGGCTCGGGTGGTACTGATCAATGTTTTATCTTCATTATTCCAGCCAATATTTTTTATGAAGGAACCGGTTCTGTGCCATTGTGTGCCTTGCACCCCCCCCTGCCCTATCCATGTGTTGGGCCCGCCTGCAGCTTCTGTCCCCATCTGGCCACCACAGCATGAGGTTGAGATGAGGAAGGAAAGGGCAGTGGATAGTGTTGGTTCTCATCTAATCTCATCTCATCTCATCTCATCTCATCTCATCTCATCATCAGCCGCTTCCCCGGGGTCGGATCGCGGTGGCAGCAAGCTAAGTAGGGCACTCCAGACGTCCCTCTCCCCAGCAACGCCGTCCAGCTCCTCCGGGGGATCCCAAGGCGTTCCCCAGGCCAGATTGGACATGTAGTCCCTCCAGCGCGTTCTGGGTCTATCCCGGGGTCTCCTCCCAGTTGGACATGCCCAGAAAACCTCCAAAGGAAGGTGCCCAGGAGGCATCCAAAACAGATGTCTGAAACACCTCAACTGACTCCTTTTGACGTGAAGGAGCAGCGGCTCTATTTCGAGCTCCCTCCAGATGTCCGCGCTCCTCACCCTATCTCTAAGGCTGAGCCCAGACACCCTTCGGAGGAAACTAGTTTCAGCTGCTTGTATCTGCGATCTCACCCTTTCGGTGACTACCCAAAGCTCATGACCATAGGTGAGGGTTGGAACGAAGATTGACTGGTAAATTGAGAGCTTTGCCTTCCGGCTCAGCTCCCTCTTCACCACAACGGTCCAGTACAAGGTCCACGTTACTGCTGATGCTGCACCAATCCGCCTGTCAATCTCCCACTCCATCTTACCCTCACTTTTGAACAAGACCCCGAGATACTCAAACTCCTTCACTTGAGGCAATAACTCATCCCCAACCCGGAGGGAGCAATCCAGTTTTGGTTCTGTTTTATCAAATCATAAAAAAACATAAATAGGATAAATGTTCGAGCGTCATTGACTGATGTCACCTATGGTGCCAATTTCACCTGGATCGCCTCCCTGTCCATCATGTGAAGGGGGTGCTTTGTTTCATTTAAGTTGAATGTAAAGTCAATATGTGTGTGACTTTAGACTGCATGAGCCCATACAACTAAATAAAATATTTTAAGTCTGGGAAAAAAGGAATAAGTGAATAACTAAATAATCAAAGACAAGAAAATCCCTAAATATACTGCAGGGCATCGTGACTTCACCTACAAATTCAGTTCTGCTTCCATGTTACACTCCATCATTTTTGCAAGCGAGCGAGACCTGTGCTAAGTGTTTGCCCAGGGATGGCAATGTCATTAACTCAGAAAGAGAAAACAAGCATTACATTCTATTATTTTGCTGATGGCCAACCCGGCCAACCACTGAGTCAAAGATATTTCTGCATATCTTCCAGTGTACAGTAACAAACTCTTGAACAGTGACGAGCACAATATCCCTGTAGTTTCGGTGCTGGAGAGAAATAATTTGGAACCCAAATTTCTATTTCATTTCAGCTGCAGGAATGAATGGTCTTACAACCACGTATTAACAGGAGCATGTTGTCACAACTTGATTAAGTTGGAATTTACAAGACCCCAAGGCAGCATCAACTGTAGTGTCTGCAGCACACACTCACACACAGGCTGAGGGTTGAAGTACGGTTTTTATCACTGGCTATCTATTCAGATTATTGATGCAGATGTAAACTAAGAGAGGTTTAACTGCACGAGTTTGCACATCTTACTTGACACCTCAGGAGGGAAAGTTGTGTCGCCTTGAAGGGCTGTGCTGGTTTAGTCATAAATCTTCCATCTGTCTATGATGCAAAGGACAATGTGAATAATAATGGTCTGCGCCAAGGAAGCCCCAGCAAAGCTTGCCACTGTCATATGGGAAAGAACAGAGGAGCTAGTGTTTTGGCTTATGTTAAACAAGCTATCCCCGAAGGCCCTGCCGGTACAGGAGCCATGTCTGAAACACCCACTGCCTGCCTCCATTTTCAAATTATTTAGCAGTACAAATGCCGTCGCTGGCACTGATTGTCATTTCACCAAGTCCCGACAAGAAATTAAATGGAAATGTCAAATGGAAAACAATTGGCAACACACAAACACACACACACACACACACACACACACACACACACACACACACGAACACATCCTTACGCCCTCATACAATATGAATTTCCATTTGTTTAGCCCACTTGGCAGTGTGTCCCAGGAGGAGCGTGTGCATCTAATGTTTTATTGATAGCAAAGTGAGTTTACCGGGACCCTGCTATGTGTTTGCCTTCCCAAATACAGATAGTCCAGCTGGGTGTGATCAATATCATAATCAGAAATCAGAAACATTTATTTGCCATTTCATTTCATGCAGCGGCTCAATTGAAATGAAGTGAAATAGCGTTGCCCCCTGCCCACAGTAGTACAACACAAAGACAAAACCACATATCCAAACTGCAACAACACATATATCCAAGCTACAAAAAACTACAAAAACACATATATCCAACATATAAAAAAAAAAATCATTGTCCAAGAGAGCGAACACCAGGAGGACTGTCAGAACGTCTGGTCTGCATGGGCTAGCAGTTAGCTTAGTCTGCCCGCTTCCGTTTCCTGTCGGACCACCGGAGGAGCTCCAGGCAGGGTTGTGGTCGCTGGGCCCACCGGATGTGGCAGACCAGGCTCCCTCAGCTGATCCAATGCCAGCTCTCCCAGCCAGACACCTTCGACACACTTCACATGACGACACCGAAAACACAGTCAATGCTGGGCGACGCCGCCGCCAGACAGTCCTCAGTGTTATCAGAACTGCTGGTCTGCATGGGC